>NC_041406.2:136790717-136828630 GCF_900747795.2 Erpetoichthys calabaricus
TATGCATCTGGATTTTTTTTGTGCGTACGCACATTTCCGCTTTTTTCCGTATGCCAAGTTTTAGTGTGAATTCTACACACGACATTATGCATGAGGCCCCCGGTCTCTACCTTGAGCTGTGAGAAAGATAGTGATGTCATTCAAAAAAGTATCAGGAAAAAATGCACTCCATCATTTGATGTCACAAAGCTTAATTAGTGTACTCTTCACATCCCCCACTTAGTGAGGAGGAATTTTTCCATGTGAATGGTGGCAGTCTGTTTTTATGTCCTTACAATTTGCAAAGCTGAGCTGAACACTTGGGAATACAGTATACATTATTCCAAAGGATTTTATTAAGATTGACATAAATATATATTTTTTCACATATTCATGTTATCACTAGGCATTTTCTTTGTGTTAAATGTAAAACTGAAATGTTGATCAGTTTATACTTAAATGAAATTATTAATTATGTTTCTGCAGCTACAGGGAAGGAAGATGGAAATGGCAGAGAAGAATACTTTGAGCCCATCTCTCCAGACCGAACATCTATTCCACCTGAGGAACCATATTCAGATGAGGGTGATCAAGAAGAAGATCCAGCAGAAGATGGAGAGGAGGATGACGACGAAGAGGTCGATGGTGATGAAGAAGAGGAAGATGATGTAAGGAATGTGGGAAGCTTAATGGAAGATGAAGAAGAGGAGGATGAAGAGGACGATGAGGGTGAGCAGGATGAGGAAGAGGGAGAAGGTAGGGTGGGTGGGTGGGTTGGATAAAGGCAGTTTTCAAATTCAGGGTCAGACAGCTACACTTAAAATGAATGTTCTTCACAGTGCTCTTATATCTTGGGCTTTTTTTTATACTTTTTTCCAAAGTATAACATTTTTCATGTTTACATTGAACAAACAAAATCAAAATGTTTCTTAGGACATACGGGCTGTTTTTTTGAATCAGTCAAATTATTTTTGTACTTTTTAACTTAGAAAATCAAACAGAGAAATACAAACATTCATTGTATTCATTAAGGTTTTATTGTGTAGGATTTTTTACATGCAAAGTTAAATTACAATGCAGATGTTATTTTCTTTTTAAATAATACAGACGTTTACTAATTTGTTGGTACCTGACTAACTTGAAACTGAAAAAATTATGTATTCCATATTTAACAAATATCAGCCTTTGCATCAGAGTTTATTTCACCAGAATATTTCAAACAATAACACAAATGAAATGACATGGGACAAAAATTATAAGATCCTTAACCTAATATCTTGTTACACAGCCTTTAGAGGCAATCACTGCAAACAAGCAATTCCTGTAGCTTTCATTGAGACTTCTGTATCTGTCAACAGGAAGTCTGGCCCACTGTTCCTGACAAACTGCCCCAGGTGTGTCAGGTTTGCAGGGTGCCTTCTCCACACTGTGTGTTTCAGTTCTTTCTGCAGATTTTTGATAGAATTCAAACCAGGGCTCTTAGAAGGCCACTTCAGAATAGGATATAGTTTTGTTCTTAGCCAATCTGGTATGCTTTATCTATATGTTTTGATTCATTATAATAATAATAATTTTTTGCATTTATATTATCCTGTTGGAGGATCCATGAACTGTTACTGACATGAGCTTTCTGTCACTGGGCAGTTTATTTTGCTCCAGAATGTCTTGATAGTGTTGAAATTTTATGGTTTGCTGAACAGACTCAAGGCACCCTGTGCTACATGTAGCAAAGCAGCCCCAAAACATAACAAAGCCAACTCCATGTTTCACAGTAGGTATGGTGTTCCTTTCTTTGATAACTTCTATTGTCTGTCTGTGGACATAGAGCTGATGTGACAAAGCTCTAGTTTTGTCTCATCTGTCCAAATGACATACTCCCAGAAACATTGCATCTGGTCAATATGCATTTTAGCGAATTCTAGTCTGACTTTTTTGTGTTTTACGTTCAAAAGTGGAATCCTCCTGGGTCTTCTTCCATTGAGTCCACTGTCACTGATAATAGTGCAGTCAGACACTGATGGACCTTCACCTTTGAGTATAGCTTGTATCTCTTTGGAGGTAGTCCTTTGTTTTTTGTCTACCTTTCTCACTTCCCTTCTGCCCATTCTGGGGGTTGATTTTTCTCTTACGGCTGGTTACTGTCCTGTGGACCTTGAACTTATTAATAATATTTTCCAACTGTTGTCACAAGAACATCAAGCTGCTTGGAGATAATCTTTTAGTCCTTGCTTTTTACATGCTTGTCTGTAATTTTCTTTCTGCTCTCCTCAGACAATTCTCTCCTTTGCTTTCTCTGGTCCATGTCCGGTGTGGGACATACAATGATACCAAATAGCAGAGTGACTACTTTTCTTCATTTAAATAGGCTAAATGACTGATTGCATAAATAGAGACATGTGTGATACTAATTAAAGGAATCAGCTAGTTTGAAAAATCTCTCTAACCCAAATATTTATGATCTTTTCTAATGGTACCAACAAATGTTTCCAGGCAATTTTAGAATATCTTTGTAAAATAAGCAATACTTGATCTCTTTTCACACTTTGCTTTGCTTTCCTTGATGACATATCAAAGACATACAGGTATACATGGGTTAATTGCTTTTCATTTAATCACTTTTCTGGAGGCATACAACAGTTTTTCAATGATCTGTAAGAGTATCAACATTTGTGGACAATTTAAAAATTGCAACTAAAAAAGGCATAAAACAAAGTTCTACATAAAAATGTAATAGGTTTATAATTTCATAAGAAAAACTGTACTCAAAAGAAGGAAAATGACTTAACTTTATTTTGAGACTGTTGACTACTTCTACATAATGATTAATATCAGCACTGCTTACTGTGTTTAAATCTGTAGGACAGACAAGATCTTAAAGTTGGCTCTTTACTTTCATTAAATGGTAATTTAGCTTTGTGGCTACAACAATATAGTGAACAATCTGTTCTATACTCTTTTAAAATCAATCTTACTCTGCTATAAGTTAGAACATAACATTGTAAAGAACCTTGCAACATTATTTGACTCATAAAGTAACTGCTTTTCCAAATTAACATTTTATTTATTGGGAATCTGTACAAAGTATGTAATGACAGGAGTTATTAGTTGGGATTAAATGCTGATATGAGCGATTATCTAATTAATCATAATTTCATAATTTTGTCAATGAATGTTTAATTTTCTTTACAATATATGCATATAGGTACAATGGATTGAGATACAGTAGTATTCAGACCCCTTTGACTTTTTGCACATTTTACTGTGTTGTGATTTTAAATGGACACTTTTGCCATTTTTTTCCCATTAATCTAAACTCGGTAACCCATAATGACAAAATGAAAACATGTTTTCTGATCATTTTGCAAATGTATTAGAAATCAAAAACTCTGGTCTCTCACATACTGTATATAAGTATTTAGACCCTTTACTCTGGCACTCCAGATTGTGGTTAGTCACATCCTTTTTGCTTTAATTATACTTGAGGTGAGTCTAGAATATGGAGTCCACCTTTGGTGAATTGAATTGATTGGACATAGTTTAGAAAGTATGTGTATATAAGGTCCCGCAATTCATATTGTGTGTCAGGACAAAAACCATGCCATGAATTACAAGGAACGCTTTTTTTAGACCTGTGCAATAAAAAGTATGAAGAGGCTTAGATCCAGAACAAGGGTATAAAACCATGTGTAAAGACTTCAGTGTTCCCAAGAGCATAGTGGCCTCAATAATTGTGAAACAGAAGTTTGGAATCACCAGCACTCTTCCAAGAATTGGCCATCCAGCTTGAGTGAGTAACCTGGCATGAAGGGTCTTGGTCAGGAAAATGACCAAGAACCCAGTAGTTACTGTAACACATCAGAAGTGTTGCGATGGGAGAACATATCGGAAGTTCAACCATCTCTGCAGCACTCTAGCAATTGGGCATTTGTAGTAGAATGGCTTACTCCTGCTTGGTGTTTGCTGAACTGTGTTTAAAAGTCTCTGGGAGCATGAGGACAAAGATTATCTAGTCAGATGAAATAAAAATTGAGCTCTTTGGGCAGAACTCCATGCACTTAATCTGGCAAAAACCAGGCAGTACTCATTGCCTGCCTAATAACATCTTTACAGTGAAGCATAGTGGTGGCAGCATCATGCTATGAGGGTGCGTCACAGTGGCAGCGACAGGGAGACTGAATGGAACTGAGGGAAGGATGTACGCAACTAAATACAGAGGGGTTCTTGAAGAAAACCTGCTCCTGACCGTACACCTTCATACTGGGGCAACAATTTACGTTTCAGTACTACAGTGACCCACACCATATAGTCAACACAACTCTGGCTGTCCTTTCATGGTTCAGCCAAATCCCAGACTTAAACCGCATAAAACATCTGTCGAGAGACCCTAAGATGGTTGTTTACAGACACTTTCCATCTAATGTAACAGAGCTTGAGAGGATCTGTCAGGAAGAATGGGATAAATGCCCAAATCTAGGTGTGTAAAGCCCCAAGAAGACTCAAAGCTGTAATTGGTGCCAAAGGGGCTTCTAAAAAGTACAGAATGAAGTGTCTGTATACTTGTATAAATGAAAGATTTTAGTTTCTGATTTTATTAAATTTGCAAGCCTTTCTGAAAACTTTTTCATTTTGTCATTATGAGTTATTAGGTGTAGATATATAGGAAAATATGATAGATTTATCAATTTAATATGATAGATTTATCAATTTAAAGTTAAATCTACAACACCATAAAGTATGCAGAAAGTGAAGGGGTCTGAGTACTTTCTGAATCCGCTGTGTATAATGCTAACGTGTGTCTAGCCTCTGGTGCTCATTATAGCACTTACCAGATTTGTTTTGCTTCTTTAAATAATTTTTATTTATTCTTATTGTCTTTCCATTCCTAAAGTGTATTAGATGTTGCCATTACATTTTGGAGGAAAAGTTTTTACATGTGAGCAATGTTTGTTTAAAACACCAATCATCCTCTTGACAATGCTAGTGTGTAAAGTCAACCATCAGGCACTTTCATTGGCACAAAGAAAGAAAGTATAAAGAAGGAAATCTGAAGTTTAGTGCTGTGTGCATCCTATGGAAGCAGGTTTTTGCTCTAGTCAGTTTTATAATCAATGAGTCCTTTTACCTTTAATTTTACTTATTGTTTAGATAACCTTTTTCCTTCTTCTTCTTATTTACATATTCTGCTTTCAAACATCACATTTTAGAAATTTAGCAGTGTTTATATTTTTCCCATGTTAAATGCTTAACTCTCTTTTTTGTTGTTTTCCTGTTAATTTACCTTTTTTATGTGGGCATTGGTTCATTATATCCTAATACGATGACAACGAACAAGAAGCAGAGTAGACATGACCTAACATCAGTTGGGGCTGAAAGGCTGCAGCTACTTCAATGTCAGAACCACTAACAGTATATAACACATGAAATAACCAGAACATATGGGAAAGTGTAGCTAAATCATAATTATAATTAGGCTGCAAAATTAATTGTACATTAGTCATGATTACAATTACAACTGCCTCAATGTACTTATCATGGAAAGTGAATACGGCTGCATTCCAAGTAGTTTTTCCTGGTAATAAATTTCTCTAAACAGCAAATGACTGTTCTAATCAAGCAATGACTAATCAGAGGCATTCACATCATAGGAATAACTACGTGCAACAATACCTTTTAAAGTGTAAACATATTAACTTTTGTTTGTAGCATCTTCCAGAAAAATTGAGAAGAGTGAGTAGTGCTGAACCTTGATCACTTGACACTTTTTAGATGTTTGAGTTTCAGAATGAACAGAATTGTCCACTTTTTTTCAAAAGTGTACTATGCAAACTGATAAACTGTTTTATGCAAGCATTTATAGAGCCATTTAAATTTCAAGTGTTCCTGGAAGATAAGCATGCAGCACTACGTCCTCAACACAGATAATCATTACCTGTTTATGCAGCAACCTATCTAAAGTAATATCCAATAACAGTAATCATCATGTTTCATTGATCAAAAGACAAAGGTCCGATTAAAACTGTGCACAACAAAGGTTTAAAATAATGATCAACAGTCAATAGTAAGAGAAGTCATCCCCTCCAGTAGTTTGTCTTCCGAAGTTATGTTGCCCTTACTTTATTTCAGATTTTGGAAAAGAAATCAGAATGAATGTGAAACAAGTGTGCTTTTTGCAACCAAGAATGATTTGCAGTAGATTAGGACAATGGATGCATAGCTGAACAAAATAGTTCATTAGAGTATTAGAGCAATGAGGCACCGATCATTCAAGCTGGTAACCTTCATAAACTTGACTTCTGATTGGGTTGTGACTTTGGGTCTGCCAGATCTCTTTCTATCAGAGTTTCTTCCAGTTTCCAATTGCCTTTGGATTGTGTAGGACACCGTACTCACTGACAGACAGAGGAGGAGGAGGTGGTTGGGAGCATGCACTGATACATCGCATTGCCTCTCCCACCACATGACGAACCACCCGGATTGGGACCCTAGTGCAGCCTAGTGGAACAGTTTAAGTTTTTATTTATTTATTTATTTTTTTACAGTGGCTGGTGTGCCAATCCTCCCACAAACCCTCAAGTTTTACGTGCAAGGAAGGACCTGCTTGCAGGGCTGGATGCAGATTGACGTCATACCCACAATGAAGCAATTGCGTAAGGGCCCAACAGAGTAGAATTACTTCTAGCGTTTACCGGACTCAGATTGGCAACCTTCCTATTACTGGCGTAGATCCCCAGCCACAGAGCCACCAGACAGAGGGGGTTTAAGTAATCAACTGAAGTTGGGACACCTGTGTAAAATTGTTTGATTTACTTTATTTACTGTAAGTTGTAACCTGTAAGTTGTCCCTGAAGAAGGCCCATTTGTAATATTCTGAGATTTCCTTTTTTCTGCTTTTTTTTAACCTAAACTTTAAATTTGAATCTCTGGCAGTTAACTGCTTACCTTTTCACCATGTTAGGTTATTTATTGCATTACAACTGATTGAATTTGCAAAAAAACTGGAAAATCTTTTGACCAAGTTGTGTACAGTAATCCCTCCTCCATCGTGGGGGTCGCGTTCCAGAGCCACCCGCGAAATAAGAAAATCCGTGAAGTAGAAACCATATATTTATATGGTTATTTTTATATTGTCATGCTTGGGTCACAGATTTGCGCAGAAACACAGGAGGTTGTAGAGAGACAGGAACATTTATTCAAACACTGCAAACAAACATTTGTCTCTTTTTCAAAAGTTTAAACTGTGCTCCATGACAAGACAGAGATGACAGTTCTGTCTCACAATTAAAAGAATGCAAACATATCTTCCTCTTCAAAGGAGTGCGTGTCAGGAGCACAGAATGTCACATAGATAGAGAAAACAATCTCTAGCAAACAAATCAATAGTGCTGTTTGGCTTTTAAGTATGCGAAGCACCGCGGAACAAAGCTGTTGAAGGCGGCAGCTCACACCCCCTCCGTCAGGAGCAGGGAGGGAGAGAGAGAGAGCGAGAGAGACAGAGTTTGTTTTTCAGTCAAAAATCAATACGTGCCCTTTGAGCTTTTAAGTATGCGAAGCACCGTGCAGCATGTCGTTTCAGGAGGCAGCTGCACAAAAGATAGCAACGTGAAGATAATCTTTCAGCATTTTTAGACGAGCGTCCATATCGTCTAGGTGTGCGAACAGCCCCCCTGCTCAATCCCCATACGTCAGGATCAGAGAAAGTCAGAGCAAGAGAGAGAGAAGAGTAAGCAATCTAGCTTCTCAGCCATCTGCCAATAGCGTCCCTTGTATGAAATCAACTGGGCAAACCAACTGAGGAAGCATGTACCAGAAATTAAAAGACCCATTGTCCGCAGAAATCCGCGAACCAGCAAAAAATCCGCGATATATATTTAAATATGCTTACATATAAAATCCGCGATGGAGTGAAGCTGCGAAAGGCGAAGCGCGATATAGCGAGGGATCACTTTACATTAAACACCAATAAATAAAACAATATAGTTAAGTAGAATTGCACTCCTGCCTAGTAATATATTAGGAAAGTCCTATACAAAATAAATGTAACATAAACATAACATATTGAATGGAGGAAAATAGAAATCAGGAAGAGACAGATGAATCAGAGACTGTTTAATCATTGTAAGAAAAAAACTGTTCATATGTCTTGCAGTTCTTGCCTTTAATGACCAATAACATGGTTGCCCAGGTCTAGTCTTTGCTTATATTTCCAGCTCATTTCCTGCCCCACAAAGTATACAGGACCTCAGTGGAGTCCAGCTTCAGTCCTACAATCATTTCTACTGCCTGAATAACATGCTGTGTAGTTTGTTTGGAGTGAGTAGATGCATTGCCATAGCAGACCGTTATGTAGAAAGTGAGACGGCTCTGTAAAACTGTAGCAGCACTGATTGAGGCAAGTTAAACTTTTTAAGTTAAATGTGAAAAATCATCTTCTGCCAAGCATTTTTGATAAGACCAGTTAGTTTTTCATCCCAGTTCAAATTGTGAGTACTAGTTGTGCCGAGAATTTTAAATGGTTCTACCCTGTTAATAATTACATCATTTATACCTAGGGGTGTTATTTCAGTTGTTTTCATGGAATTAAAATTGTTGAGGGTTTACCAACTGGCTAGCTGATCCACCTCCCTCCAATATGACACCTGATTCCCATATGTCATCAGGTCAATCAGAGTGGTGTCATCAGCAAACTTAAGCAGTTTAACAGATGCGTCAATGGAGGTGCAGTCATTGGTGTACAGTGATCCCTCGCTATATCGCGCTTCGCCTTTCGCGGCTTCACTCCATCGCGGATTTTATATGTAAGCATATTTAAATATATATCGCGGATTTTTCGCTGCTTCGCGGGTTTCTGCGGACAATGGGTCTTTTAATTTCTGGTACATGCTTCCTCAGTTGGTTTGCCCAGTTGATTTCATACAAGGGACGCTATTGGCAGATGGCTGAGAAGCTACCCAACTTACTTTCTCTCTCTCTCTCTCTCTCTTGCGCTGACGTAGGGGGGTGTGAGCAGGGGGGCTGTGTGCAGCTGCTTCCTGAAGGACATGCTGCACGGAGCTTCGCATACTTAAAAGCTCAAAGGGCACGTATTGATTTTTTATCTCTCTCTATCTCTCTCTAACTCTCTCTCTGCTCCTGACAGGGGGGGTGTGAGCTGCCGCCTTCAACAGCTTTGTACCGGCGGTGCTTCGCATACTTAAAAGCCAAAAAGCCCTATTGATTTTTTTTTTTGACTGCTTGCTTTGCACTCCTTTGAAAAGGAAGATATGTTTGCATTCTTTTAATTGTGAGACAGAACTGTCATCTCTGTCTTGTCATGGAGCACAGTTTAAACTTTTGAAAAAGAGACAAATGTTTGTTTGCAGTGTTTGAATAACGTTCCTGTCTCTCTACAACCTCCTGTGTTTCTGTGCAAATCTGTGACCCAAGCATGACATTCTAAAAATAACCATATAAACATATGGTTTCTACTTCGCGGGTGGCTCTGGAACGCAACCCCCGCGATGGAGGAGGGATTACTGCACAGAGAAAAAAAGAGTGGGGACAGAACACAACCCTGATGCCACTGATGTTCTCAGAGTCTGGGACCCTGACTGATACTTGCCTATCTTTACTGTCTGACGTCTTTTACTTAGAAAATCAGAGATCCAGAGACGTGACATTTATACCGATGTTTTCTATTTATACTGTGTATAGATACAGTATATAGATGTTTTTGAAGCAGACAGGAACAACTCATATGTGTTTAAACACTGATCAGAAATAATTTGGGTACGACTGCCAATCCTAATGTGATGTGGGGGACCTTCCGTGACAAGACCCTGAAGGTTGCTGAGGGTTCTGTTGGTGTTACCGATGTTCCCAGAAGGAGGTGTTTCATCTCGCAGGGCACCCTGGATATCATCGAGAGGAGTTGCAGCGCACGGCTCAATGGCAACTCTGGTCTGTACCGGGAACTGAGATGGATGGCTGTGACGGCTCTGAAGGCAGATAAAGAGGTGTTTGTTAGAGGAATCTGTGAGAAATTGACACACCATCTGTGGTCTAGTGACCCACGTCCTGCTTACAGAGGAATCGAAGAATTACGCACATCTGAGTCTGTTCTTCGGAGAGTCGCAGTCAGGATGGTTGATGGAACAATCCTTATGGATGACACTGTAGTTGTGACCTGCTGGGCTGGCTACTTTGAGCAGTTATTCAAAGCTGATCCTCCGGCTAGGACGTTGGATATCCTCCAATTAGCTGTGAACCACCCAATCTCATTGAGATTGCACAGGTGGTGAACTAGCTGAGGGGGGGAAAAGGCTACAGAGATCTGTGGTATCCAGGGTGAACTTCTCCAGGCTGGTGGTAGGGCTGTCCTCCTGGCATTGCAAGCAATCTTTGCTTCCATTTTGGAGACTGGCATCTTCTCAACTGATTGGAAAATGGGACTTGTCGTCCCTATCTGGAAAGGGAACGGTGATCGCCTGGATTGCAGCAACAACAGGAGGATAACACTGCTCTTGGTGCCGGGTAAGGTCCTTGCTAGGGTCATCCTCAATAAGATCCGTGATCACTTGCTCACCTACCAGCAACCAGAACAGTCTTGTTTTACGCCTAAGAAGTCTACCATCAACCGCATCCTGGCACTGAGAGTTCTCATGGAGCACAAACACGAATATCGGCAGAGATTTTTTTGCAGCCTTTGTCGATTTTCATAAAGCATTTGATTTAGTTGATCGAGCTGCCCTGTAGGACATCCTGAGGAATTGCGGGATCCCCTCGAGGTTGCTGGATATCATGACCTGCCTGTACACTGGTACTGTGAGTGCTGTGCAGAGTGGAGGCAGAACCTTTGCTTTTTTCCCCCAATTGATTCTGGGGTTCGTCATGGGTGTGTTCTTGCTCCTACTCTGTTCAATGCTTGTATGGACTGGGTGTTGGGCAAGGTCGTCGGGTCCAGCGACTGTGGGGCATGTGTTGGTGAAGAAAGACTCACGGATGTTGACTTTGCTGACAATGCTCTGATCTTCGTGGAGTCAATGTAGGCTCTAATCGTGGATTTCGAGAGACTGAGCGAGGAGTCTGAGTGTCTGGGCTTGCGAGTGTCCTGGATAAAAACCAAGATCCAGGCCTTTAATTACCTCTTGGGCACATCCATCAGCAGTGTGTCTGTTTGCGGAGAGAGTGTTGACCTTGTCGAGAGGTTTACTTTCCTTGGCAGTGACATTCATGTCTCTGGTGACTCTTCCTATGAAGTCAATAGACGGATTGGGAGAGCATGGGGGTCATGAGATCGCTGGAAAGGGGTGTGTGGCGCTCCCGATATCTATGCAAAAGGACAAAGGTCCAAGTCTTTAGAGTCCTGGTGCTTCCTGTCTTGCTATATGGTTGCGAGACATGGACGCTATCCAGTGACCTGAGACAAAGACTGGACTCCTTTGGTACTGTGTCTCTCCAGAAAATCCTTGGGTACCGTTGGTTTGACTTTGTGTCAAATGAGTGGTTGCTTATGGAGTCCCGAATGAGGCATATTACCTGCATTGTGAGGGAGCGTCAGTTACGGCCTGGTGGCGCGTTTCCCCAAGGGTGATCCAGTTCATAAGATCCTCATTGTTGGGGACCCGAGTGGCTGGACCAGGCCAAATGTTGGCCACGTAACACTTAGCTGCAGCAGATAGTGGGTCATTTCCGGAGCGTGGGATTGGACTGCGTGTCTGCCTAGGGGGTTGCCAACCGGGATCCTGAGTTGTTTTGTTGTGTAGTGGGTGCGGCAATGCATTGTACGCATGCATGCTCCCCAACTTGACTTGACTTGTAGAGATCTGAGAGACACCTTAATAAGTAGCACATAAAGAAGGGATACCAGTTTGGATTTAGATGAGAGGGATGAGGCAAAAGAGTAAAGGGTATGATTTGGAAGGGGGAGGCTAATGGGACTCCACTTGCCCAAAAAACTCACTGTAGCTGAAGGAAAATGAAAAAAAGATGGGGTGACCGCCAGTATTAAAAATTCATATAGTGAAACCGTATCACCTCAGAAATATGCCCAAAAGGTTTTCAACTCTGCTCCACATGTGGAAGGCATAAGATGGGACCAAACACGGTGGCCAATGCTTTAATCTTACTGGAAATAAATGGGAGTATGGAAAGGCAGTAGGAAACTGTAGAACTGGATTTTACTGGAAGCCGCAATGGAAGATATGTTGGTGAATGAGATCAATTCCAGATTAGTTTGTGGTTGAATGCCAAGTGATCCCTCCACCTGACCCTGTGCGAATCAATGTATTGTGTCTGACTGAGTGGCGCTTGCCATTCCACAAAAGGGAAGATAACAAAGTTCTGACCTCAGATCAGTATCTTTTGGGGAAAGTCATGGCACTAACAAAGTTGAATCTTGGAAAGATGCTCATCTTTATAATGGAAAGCCTGGCTTAAAAGAAAGGTATGACCAGTAGATAGAATCTTTAGTGTCCTTAAAGACACAGTGGTTGTTTGGAGCTGTTAGATCCTGGAGAGAGGCAGAGACATCCAAACCCAGGTATCGAAAAGAATCCGTCTGTGGAACATAGTCTGAGGGGCAAAGGAATGGTGGAGAGGATTAAGCGGAAAAGAGAAGATTTACTCTAATTTCATAACCAGAAAAGGTTTAAAAACAGTTAAATATTAAGGGCCTGCTTTAGTTCAGAGGGAGAATGACTTAAAACCAATCACGTATATCAGCATAAATGTAGACCTTGTGAGGGGAATTATTAATATAAGTTGAGGAGAATGTTTTTGGAGAAGTGGATTGCAGCAGCTGGGGTTCAAGAGAGAGGATGATTAAGTGTGAGGATAGTGGGCAGCCCTTTACAGCTCCTCTGTCAATATGAAAGGGTAGGAAATATTCAAAGTAGTAATTAGGAATGAAGACTAGTAAGAGTACAGGGCTTTAATCATATTTATAAAACAAAGTCCGTTACTTATTTAAAAAAAAAAAAATCTCTCTATAAAGAAATGGCCAATTCATTCTATTGAATGCCTGATCCGGTTGCATTTCATTGAATCACCAACTGCTTAACAGCATATGAGAATAAGAAGAGTGATTAAATATATATTTATTGAGGGTTGCAATTTAGAGGTCCAAGAGTTTGGGGAGCAGACCTTCTGGACCAAGTGATCGCCATGCTCATGGTCTCCAAAGCCTCTGGAACTTCTTTTAGTATCAGGGGTGCTTCGAAGATGCAGGACTCCTCCTCTGTAAGCCTTGAGAGTGGCACAGCCTTGATAAATTAATCAACAACATGTGTAGAGGAACTACAACTGGAATAAAAGAGGAACTTCATATCTTTGTGCATTTAACCTAAAATATTATTTTAGAATGTAGTTGTGTGTGGTCCCTTACTGAGATTATGTAGAGGGGATGTGTTCTATAGGAGATTTCATTTTTAATCATCATTTGTTAATGTGCTATGTAAACCTTTACAAATACTTCGGATGATTGTTGGGAAAAGCTAGATATTTTAGGAAAGGTGATCTACATTCTAACTGGAGGGGAACTTATTTTTATCTGAAATCTAGGGGGCAAAGCCCCCTGCTCGCTTCACTCATCAAACCCATCCCCCACCCCCGGTCTGCACTACGCACCAGCCACTTTGTGTCTCTGCTGCTTGCGTATGTAGATTTCACTTTCACCAAAGAATAAATCTTTTCATTCTCGCGGATACAGCTCTTCATTGGGAAGAAACACTACTTTTTTTCCAACTTAAAGTTTAAATCCGAACAATATATTCAATCTCTTTTCGCTATTCCGTTATTTCACAGAGTAATAATTTGTCTGTTTGCGCTAATGTGATCTTTACTATCATTTTTTGAGACTTTCAAATTTTAGTACTTTCATTATTTCTAACCTGTTCTGCATGTGTATCGCAGCAATGTTTTTGAATTCTTTACAACGTTCTACTTTGTTATCTACTCTTTGTGTTTTATTTCCAGACCCGGGTATGGTTAAATCTCTTGGCCCAAAGTCTTGTCTCATGGGATGCGAAAGTATGTCTCTGAAAAAGTCCTGTCTTGTCCCAGGCTAAAAAGTCTTGTCTCATCCCAGGATTTTTTTATTATAATAGAGGATATGACAGATAAAATGCCTGGCCAACTAATCTTAGTAGCACCCACACTACAGCCTTGTTATCTTAAATTCCAGTCTGTTTTCTATTCTCTCTTTCATCAGTTGCTGCTACCTATATTACCCATAATTAAGGTATATCTGATTGATGTAGCAAAACTGATTGATGTGACAAAACCTAATTAATGAGCTTTTGCATTAAAGATGGAACTTAACCTGTGAACGAGGCTAAAAGGCAGGTCTTCAATTCACAAGCTCTTTGTGCACTGCTCTGATTTTCTTGACGTATTTATTCAAGAATATTTTATCAAAAAATGCATGTTTTCCCCATTGTGAGCATTTGACTTGATGACTTGGTTTGTGGAGTAATGTGAGATTTTTTCATTGATGTTCTTATATCGTTTATTGTGGTTTAGCATTGGTTTCCATAGATGGTCATGATATCAGAAATTTTATCATCTCAGTTCTTTGTGAAAACAAGACATTGAAACTTTTTTCTTGGTCATCAGTAGAATCTACATGGGGTAAGTAACAAATTTAAATGCCACTTTTGGATGGGATATTCCTTAAAGCATATAGTGCGTTCCATAATGTATGGGACAAAGGCACACTTTTTTTCTTGATTTACCGCTCTTCTGTGCAGTTTAAAATTACAAATCAAACAATGTAGACATGATTAAAATAAACACCGTATACATTTCAGTCATACCATGTACAAATATTTACTGTATATATAGTCGTCCCAACCACCCCCCCCCAATTTCCGGGCACAATAGTGTTTGAAACATTGCAATGGTAGGTATATTAAAGCAGTTAGAATTAAGTACTTTGTTACATATAACTTGCATGCAATGACTGCTTGAAGTCTGTGATTCATAGACATCAGCAGGTACTGAGTATCTTCTCTGATGAGACTCTGCCAAGCCTCTAATGCAGCCATCTTCAACTACTGCATGTTTCAGGAGCTTGTCACCTTAAGTTTAAGTTTTCTCTTCAGCATAAGGAAGGCATGGTCAATTTTTTTTTAGATTTGACAAACTCCTGAGTTGCCTTAGCAGTATGTTGGGATCATCGTCTCGTAGGATGAAGTGATGTAAAATGAGTTTGGAAGCATTTACTAGAACTTGAGTAGATATAAGGAAAACTTGAGCAAAATTGAGAATAAAATAAGAGCACTCATTAATCACCCAGAAGAAGTTAAGAAATTGTTTACAACTCATGTCGAAGAAGTTGAACAATTGACATCTGCTGCTGACAAAAAAGCAACTGCTTTAAAATGCAAAGTGCTTGGTGATTAGCTGTGTTGGAAGTTAGATATAGAAGGAACATGAGGATATAAGGTCTCCTTGAAAACCATGTATGTGGATCAAATGCCCAAAAGCCTAGAAGCATGATTGTCAGATTTGACAGACTACAATGTGAAGAAAACTTGTGGATACTCAGACAGAAGGAGGAGATTATGTTTAAAAGTAGCCATGTTTGTATTTCTCTCCTTCAACCCATGCAAAATGAGCTACATTCTATAGCATCAAACAGCACTTATGCAGAGCTGAAGTCAGATATAGCCTCTTGTTTACAGCTAAACTAAAAGTAAGTTTTGCTTATGGAGTAAGATCACTGTCAAAAATAACTTGTAATAATTTACGACAAATTTACATTTCACACGTGTGAATATGCTTATGCTTCTCAAAATTGAGTTTGCTTTCACATTACTTTGGAGGTCTTTGAGTATTTCATGTAATTATTTAATATGTTCAAGCCCTAGTGTAGCTGGAGGTGGGGCCTTTGGGGGTAGTCTGCCCCAGATGACACTTTTAGTAAACTTTAGTACTAGACTTTTTAGACAGTTTTATTTGATAGGGCTTTGGCAAGCTAATGCGTGTTATCTATGTTAAAATTCTGACATTTTTAATATTTAAAAACTGTTACAAATGCATATATTGCAAAGTTATATTTTACAAATGCAAATCTTGAGCAGTTCGCCGACTTACTCTGACTGGAGACTCTCTCCGTCAACTTACTCTGACTGAAAGGGATGAACCCTCAATCTTATTATTATTTTATTGTTCTCTCAATCTCAGGATGAAGTGAACAAAAGAGAGTGGTGCTGCTTTTAGAAAAAAGAAAAAGGCTAGGGAAGAAGTATTAAAAAAGAATGAAGTGGTTTTATTGAAATACATCAATTGTAATTAATAATTAAAAAACATTTTTGTTGTTTTTTTACTTTTTGTATGATATGTATTATGTTTTATTTTGTAAGGGAGGGGCAAACTCAGACTGCCCCAAGTGACAAAAAGTCTAGCTACGCCACTGCATTCAAGTATGTCTCAAATACATTAATTGTAAAACGATAAAGCGTCATTGTTTAATGGAATCGTTTATGCCTTCATCTGCTCTCATATTAGAACCATTTGGGCATATACTGTATCATCTGCCTTATATGCAAAGCTCCAACTAATTTAAATCACCACCACTTCATCTTGTCTGTGGGTTTCACAGGAATTATTTTTCCCATGTAGACGGCCGGGGTCCTTACCCAGCCGGGACACTGGGATAACAGAAGAACCTGGGGAGAGAGCTTATTCAGGGTATTACCTCCCCTAGAGCACTCAAGGGCAGTTTTTTTTTTTAAATATACATGTATGTGTGTAACCATCAAGTAACTGAAAGTGACAGTAGATTTAACACTAGGGTATTTGATGGTTTGTATGTTTATATGCACATACATGTATGTATATGTACTTGTGCATAATATTTTATATATAACTGAACAAAACAACTTTAATTCTGATTGCTTTCGGTAACACTATAGAAGGGGAACATTTAGAACATAAAGTGTATAGATTCACTATGTAAAGTATGTAATGCACATCATTAAGAGTTATCTCTTTTTGAATATTCCATTTGGAGAAACATAACTTGGTTGCCTTGTTTAACATCTTTTCCTAGATTTATTGTATCTGGACTGTACTGCTATAAGATATCTCAATGTAATCCTTACTACAATGCTGCTGGGGTGTCTGTTTTTTGGGCATGGCTTATCTCTTGGCATGTCAGAAGACAGAAGAAGTTACTATTTATCTATAAGATAAATTCTAAAATAACATACAGCACCTAGTCCATTGAGCTCCTTTGGCTCCATTAAGGTATTGGACATCCATTTTTGAAATGTATCAGAGATAAAGGGGATTATCATATATGGACTCAAGCAGAAAATAACACTATACACAGATGATATGGCACTTTATATGTCATATCTATAAATATCTTCACCATTAAACCTTAATGCATTATCAGAATTTCAAAATTAATTTTAATTAAAGTGTACTTTTCCAGTGAACACCGTACTGGACTGGACAATGTAAAGAAATTGTTCAGCGCGATTTTTTTAACGTCCTGCTAAAAGAAAACTAAACAAGATCTAAACAGATGGGACCACCCTCCATCTCACCTTAGCAGGGACAATCAGCACTGTAAACATGAACATCCTTCCTTCCTGTCTATTTAAGAGCATCCATAAGTACACCAATAAATTGTTTTTTTTTAGAATCTAGGCTTATTATAACCTCATTTATCTGGAATATTCGAGACGTCCACGCATTCAAAAGGTGACTCTGCCATGGCACTACCTAACTTTGTTTTATTATGTAGCAGCACATATACACACTTTAAAGACATGGAAATCATCACAAATCAATGAAAGGATACCAGCCTTGTCAGCACTGGAATTTAAATCTTACTGTACTTTTTTTTTATATATCCTGCTTTATGCCTCAGTAATTGCTAACTTTCATCAATACACCGATAATTCAGTCGTCAACCAATCACTCAGAAAATGGAACCACTTCAAGCAAAAAAAAAAAAAATATATATATATATATATATATATATATATACATACATACACACATATAAACGTTTTTTCAAGTTATGAACAATTACAATTCTATTTTAACTTTCCAGCAGGACAGTTTTTGCAATATTTTCAAATAAAAATTTTTTTTTTAAATAAACGTATTCAATTTTCCAGATCTTCTGATCAGTCTTAAAGACTCAGACAGCATCCCAACAATATATTTAACATCTCAAATAATTTTCCCTTCACTGATTCTAGGTTTTGGTGGGAAAAAGACCTTTCAATTAGTATTTCAAAAAGGTGTTTAAGTCAACAACAACAACAACAACATTTATTTATATAGCACATTTTCATACAAAAAGTAGCTCAAAGTGCTTTACATAATGAAGAAAAGAAGAATAAAAGACAAAAAAGAAATTAAAATAAGACAACCTTAGTTAACATAATAAGGAGTAAGGTCCGATGGCCAGGGTGGACAGAAAAAACAAAAAAAAACTCCAGAAAGCTGGAGAAAAAAACAAAATCTGTAGGGGTTCCAGGCCACGAGACCGCCCAGTCCCCTTTGGGCATTCTACCTAACATAAATGAAATAGTCCTCTTTGTAGTTAGGGTTCTCACGGAGTCACTTGATGCTGATGGTTATACAGACTTCTGGCTTTTAATCCATCCATCATTGTTGGAACATCATGGTGCTTTGGGTAGATGGTGGTGGCACAAGCCACCACCAATAGGACACCGGAAAAGGAAACAGAAGAGAGAGTAGGGGTTAGTACAAATTTTGAATGAATAGTTATTATAATGAATTGGATATACAGAGTGTCAGGATTAAATTACAGTGAAGTTATGAGAAGGCCATGTTAAAGTAATGTGTTTTCAGTAGTTTTTTAAAGTGCTCCACTGTATTAGCCTGGCGAATTCCTACTGGCAGGCTATTCCAGATTTTAGGTGCATAACAGCAGAAGGCCGCCTCACCACTTCTTTTAAGTTTTGCTCTTGGAATTCTAAGGAGACACTCAGTTGAGGATCTGAGGTTGCGATTTGGAATATAAGGTGTCAGACATTCCGATATATAAGACGGGGCGAGATTATTTAAAGCTTTATAAACCATAAGCAGAATTTTAAAGTCAATTCTGAATGACACAGATAACCATTGTAGTGACATCAAAACTGGAGAAATGTGTTCGGATTTTCTTTTCCTGGTAAGGATTCTAGCAGCTGCATTCTGCACTAACTGCAAACGATTGATGTCTTTTTTGGGGAGTCCTGAGAGGAGTGCATTACAGTAATCTAGCCGACTAAAGACAAACGCATGAACTAATTTCTCTGCATCTTTCGATGATATAAGAGGTCTAACTTTTGCTATGTTCCTTAGGTGAAAAAATGCTGTCCTAGTGATTTTATTAATATGCGATTTAAAATTCAGATTACAATCAACGGTTACCCCTAAGCTTTTTACCTCCGATTTGACTTTTAATCCTAATGCATCCAGTTTATTTCTAATAGCCTCATTGTATCCATTATTGCCAATCACTAAGATTTCGGTTTTTTCTTTATTTAATTTGAGAAAGTTACTATTCATCCATTCTGAGATACAGGTTAGACATTGTGTTAGCGAATCAAGAGATTTGGGGTCATCAGGTGCTATTGATAAATACAGCTGTGTGTCATCAGCATAGCTGTGGTAGCTCACGTTATGTCCCGAGATAATCTGACCTAATGGAAGCATGTAGATGGAGAAGAGCAGCGGACCCAGGATAGAGCCTTGTGGAACACCATATAGAATATCATGTGTCTTTGAGTTATAATTACCACAACTAACAAAGAATTTTCTCCCTGCCAGGTAGGATTCAAACCAGTTTAAGACACTGCCAGAGAGGCCCACCCATTGACTAAGGCGATTCTTAAGAATATTATGATCAATAGTGTCAAATGCGGCACTCAAATCTAAGAGGATGAGAACAGATAAATGGCCTCTGTCTGCATTTACCCGCAAGTCATTTACTACTTTAACGAGTGCAGTTTCTGTGCTGTGATTTGTTCTAAAACCTGACTGAAATTTATCAAGAATAGCATGTTTATTGAGGTGCTCATTTAATTGCATAATGACTGCCTTCTCTAGAATTTTACTTAAGAAAGGCAGGTTAGAGATGGGTCTATAATTTTCAAGAGCAGAGGGGTCGAGATTATTTTTCTTAAGTAGGGGTTTAACTACCGCAGTCTTAAGACAGTCTGGGAAGACCCCCGTATCTAATGACGAATTTACTATGTCAAGAACATTATCAATAAGCACACCCGATACTTCTTTGAAAAAATTTGTTGGTATTGGGTCAAGGGCACAGGTGGATGGTTTCATTTGAGAAATTATTATATGTAAATCAGGTAAATCTATCCTAGTGAAAGACTCTAATTTATTTATTATGGAGTACTGGGGTTTCGGGGGATCCTTAGTGTTGGGGAGATATACTATGTTATTTCTAATATCATTAATTTTTTGATTGAAAAATACAGCGATAGCCTCACAGGTTTTACTGGAAGTACTTAGGAGGCATTCCTTTGAGTTACCTGGGTTTAACAGATGATCAATTGTCGAAAATAAGACTCTGGGATTACTAGCATTGTTATTTATAATCTTAGAGAAATAGCAGCGCCTCTCAAGACGGACTGTGTTATTGTATTCTGTTATTTTAACTTTTAATATCTCATAGTCAATAGTTAGTTTAGTCTTCCTCCATTTACGCTCAGCTCTACGGCATGTTCTCTTTAAATCAGACACTCTTTGGGTCTTCCAAGGTATAACAATGCTAGAAGATTTTTTAACTGTCTTTTCAGGTGCAACTATGTCAACAGCAGCCCTCACTTTAGTATTAAACCTTTCCACCTTACTATTTACATTCTCCTCGCTATTATAGTTGGCACTATAAACGGACTGATTGGTTAGAATGTTTGTAAGTTTTAAAGTTGCTGATGAGTCAAAGAAGCGTTTTTTAACAATATGCTTCTCATGAGTGTTTTCTATCATTATTTCTATATTAAAAAGTAGAAGAAAATGGTCTGAAAGACCCGTATCAATGACCTGCTTTATATCAACTTTTAGTCCTTTAGTAATTACTAAGTCTAACGTATGACCTGCTTTATGTGTAGGCTGATTAACGAGCTGTCTCAAATCAAAGAGTCCAGGAGGTTCATAAATTCTTTTACTTTTTGGTCACATTGATTATCTACATGAAAATTAAAGTCGCCGACTATTAAGAGTACGTCATAGTTCGTAATTAAGATTGACATCAAGTCAGAGAATTCCTCAAAAAAAGACGCGTTGAATTTTGGAGGTCTATACACGGATAATACTAGAACGTGAGAATCTCCCTGAATAATAATGGCGAGATACTCAAAAGACTTGAATTTACCAAAACTGATATTTTTACAAGTCAGCCATACACTGAATACACTCAACAATTTAATTAAAAATCTTTCATCGATCGCACTTATCTTGTTTAAAATTGTCCAAAATGTACTCAGGTCAAGATCCAGCTTGTGAGCATTGCCATCTAGCTGTAGCATCACCAGGCCTTGTCTTCTGTCCAAAACCTTTTTAAACATGGCAAGACATAATTAAAAAATTGAGAAAAAGCATTCATATGGGTGGTGGGGAAGACAGTTTTTGGCTGTCCTCTTTCTCTCTCGGGTGGGGGTTAAATTCTTGTTTTGTCAGGTTTTAGTTTTTCCTTGGATTTTTGGAATCTTTAGCCAATTTAAAGATTCAAATATACTAAAAAATCTTTTTTAGCAAATTTTTAATTTCTAAATATTGTAAATGTACCAGTCAGTTTTCAGTATACACACTTTATTACTGTCTGAAATGTGCTTAATAAAAAGCTAAAAATGTACCAATCACCAAACTGTCAAACAGACAAATAAGAATATGCTTTATTTACATTAAAATGTATTCCACAGTTAAAACACCGCAGATTATTTTCCTAAAATCAGTCTGCTTCTTTCATTTTCTTTGAAAACCCCAAATCCCTGGTGACTCCTGTTGATGGAAACAATTGAATTACGCTTAACAATAAGGAGAAATAGTAAGGTAGTATGTAATTTTTTTTTTCTAAACATTAATGCAAGTTCCAAATCCTCAAATGGTCAGTAATTTTAGTATATTATAATAAAGGTATAAATAATAAGAAATATGTGGTTCAACTATTTTATAAGGGTTGAAAAAAATGAATTTTTGTATTAAAATATAAAAACAAAAATTAAGTGCCTGGATAATGTGTATACCCAGTCTGTATCATTTTGTATATCGGTTGTTGCCTGAGACTGAGCTCAGGCTACTTTGGCTTTAGATTTAATATTTGAGCAGAATGCCATCATCTTGCAAAGCTGTGTTTTAGAGTCCTATTAAATCTTTAATATTTGGCTTTTATTTGATTAGTTCCATGTCTTTGTCTAGCCCTTGGGATGTGGAAACACATGTGTAGTCATATATATTTAACAAGTCATTTGCAAATAAAGTTTAAAATTACATTACAAAATTAATGATTTAGTCAAAGTTTTAGGCATCAAAAAAGGCATATCCTGTTTTCTTTTTAAAGTGGTTTATGGTTTAGCTGGCAATGAAAGTTGCCATTGCAGATAATGAAAAATTGCATACACAACTAAAGTGTACAGTAATCCGTCCTCCATCGCGGGGGTTGCGTTCCAGAGCCACCCGCGAAATAAGAAAATCCGCGAAGTAGAAACCATATGTTTATATGGTTATTTTTATATTGTCATGCTTGGGTCACAGATTTGCGCAGAAACACAGGAGGTTGTAGAGAGACAGGAACGTTATTCAAACACTGCAAACAAACATTTGTCTCTTTTTCAAAAGTTTAAACTGTGCTCCATGACAAGACAGAGATGACAGTTCTGTTTCACAATTAAAAGAATGCAAACATATCTTCCTCTTCAAAGGAGTGCGTGTCAGGAGCACAGGCTGTCAGAAACAGAGAGCAAAGCAAACAAATCAATACGGCTGTTTGGCTTTTAAGTATGCGGAGCACCGCGGCACAAAGCTGTTGAAGGCGGCAGCTCACACCCCCTCCGTCAGGAGCAGGGAGAGAGAGAGAGAGAGAGACAGAGAAAAACAAAGAGTGAAAAATCAATACGTGCCCTTTGAGCTTTTAAGTATGTGAAGCACCGTGCAGCATGTCGCTTCACTAAGCAGCTGCACACAAAATGTAGCAACGTGAAGATAATCTTTCAGCATTTTTAGACGAGCGTCCGTATTGTCTAGGTGTGCGAACAGCCCCCCTGCTCACACCCCCTACGTCAGGATCAGAGAAAGTCAGCGCAAGAGACACAGAGAAAAGTAAGTTGGGTAGCTTCTCAGCCATCTGCCAATAGCGTCCCTTGTATGAAATCAACTGGGCAAACCAACTGAGGAAGCATGTACCAGAAATTAAAAGACCCATTGTCCTCAGAAATCCGCGAACCAGCAAAAAATCTGCGATATATATTTAAATATGCTTACATATAAAATCCGCGATAGAGTGAAGCCGCGAAAGGCGAAGCGCGATATAGCGAGGGATCACTGTATACAATAATGCAATATGCTATTCATTTTAATAAAATGTATAGTTATTTATATAAATTTTATTTTATAGGTGATGATGGTTATGAGCAAATTTCTAGTGATGAAGACGTCATTACTGATCTGGAACATGAGAGTTACAAGTTTCCTACCTTTGATATGGATTACAGAGCCGAGGACTTTGCATCTGTTCCTAGCATGCAGTATGACCCATATGAAAGAGAAATTCGACCTTTGTTGTACTTTAATCCTCCATACAGGACTAAGTTTGAAATTGAAATAAGTAAATTAAAGAATATAAATTTTCATGAAGATAGCCCTAGTACAGCAGAGCCTTCTGCTAAATTGACTGAGCTGTTGGATACTCATAAAGATGATTGGGGTGTCCAGTGGGTTGTTGCACTGGAAGAACTGCCATGCCTGCTTGTTAAGGGTCTGAGTTATCTTCAAGCTAAAGATGCTACAAATAATTATCGTTCTCAGCTAGTTGAGTGGACTATACAGGCGTTATCTCTCCAGGTTGCCCTTTCACAGCCTATTGCACTTAATGTTAGACAGCTGAAAGCTGGAACCAAGCTGGCATCTTCTCTAGCTGAGTGTGACTCACATACTGTCTTAGCCTTATTGGAGAGTGGTATTACTAGCAAACTCTTTGAACTGCTCTTTGCAGAGCATGTGTCCTCATCCCTGAAATTAAATACCCTCAAGTCCCTAGATAGTGTCATTAGCTTTTCTGAAGGAATGCAGGCATTCTTGAATGTTGCTATTATTGGAAAAGAAAAGAATGGTTATCAGAACCTGATGGAGTTAATCCTGTTAGATCAAACAGTACGTGTTGTCACTGCTGGCACAGCAATACTTCAGAAAGCTCACTTCTTTGAAATTTTATCAGACCTTAGGAAGATAGCTAGCCAATGGGCAGAGAAAATTCCTGGAAATAATACTGAACGTGAGCCTGATTCTGACAGTAACCATGAGAAGGTAGGCAAGGATGATGAGGGTGAATTGGAGGCACAACTTGATATGGATCATTTATTGGCATCTTCTAATATAAGTGAATATGATCTGGAGAAACTGCTTGAAATTCTTGATGAAATCCTGCATTTGATGGAGACTGCACCACAAACCATGGTTCAACCACTTGTAAAGTCATTCCCGACCACAGCTCGCATCACTGGACCCCCAGAGAGAGATGATCCATACCCAGTACTGTTCAGGTAATTTATTGTATTAAGTTAAAGTGATTTATAAATTGTACTGCCTTGACAGTTATGAAGTCTTCATTATTCATATCACAGGCAAATATAAATGATCTGAAATTGAACAGTTAATGAAGGAAATCTGTTTAAAAATGCATTAATAAGCAATGTGTCTTTATTTGACCCAATAGTGTCTAAAGTTAATGGAAACAATTAGAAAGTGTAAGAACAACAGTCCAGTACAGTTTGTTTGACTTGGACGGATGATGATCATTCTTGTTCAATATATTAGAGTTTTTAATAGGTAGTAACACATCTGATGACGAGTAGAGCAGAACAGATGGCATGCTTACCTTGCTGTTTTAAAGCTTTAAATAAGATGAAAGACTAGTCATCAAAATATAAAATAAGTGGAAAACAAATTGACTTAAGCAAACCAAAAATGGCTAATGGTACAGGAACTTTTTCAAAAGTAATTGAGGTCAAACTAGATGTTTTAGCAAAGTTTTGTTTTAAATTCATATAAATTATTTACATGAGAATCTAACTGATAAATTATTTTATGAAATACACTAAATGAGGCTTAGTTAGCAGATTTCTTAAAGTCAAGAGAACTGAGACAGATGGATTTGTGCAAAATGTAAATATGGTTATAATGTAAAAAAAATAAATTATATATGTAGTGCCTTTCAGAGCTATTCAAACTTTATAGCTTTTCAAAAGGTCTAATCTCTATTTTTATTCCAAACCCACAAAAATTGACTTCTAGTCATAGGATAAGTCAGATTGGCCAACTGCAGTTGCTTATCGCGTCACCAGACCATGTCAGTTTACGTGACTGAAAATCACTGGACATGTCAAATTTATTCACTGCCTGACAGCTTTCCAGCATAGTCTTGCTCACCCACTTTTCTGAGAGCCTATACCGTGCTGCCTGACAGAGTTTTACTCTACAAAGGATTAACAGGAACAGCAAGTTCAGCTTCAATCTTCCTCCTTTTTCTTTTCTTTTTTTCATTTTGCCACGGTAAATAAATATATAAAATATAATCTCAACTGACAAGCTTCTCTTCTGTTTGTAAGGTCCAAACTACACTGTATTACACATATCCATCCATCCATAATTGTCCACCGCTTATCCGAAGTCTGGTTGTGGGGGACCCCGAGGTGTTCCCAGGCCAGCCGGGAGATATAATCCCTCCAGCGTGTCCTGGGTCTGCCCCATTGCCTTCTCCGAGTGGGACATACCCGGAACACCCCCCTAGGGAGGCATCCTGACCAGATGCCCGAACCACTTCAACTGGCTCCCCCAGATAACTGAACTCCTCGCCCTATCTCTAAGTGAAAGTCCAGCCACCCTGCGGAGAAAACTAATTTTGGCCGCTTGTATCCGCGATCTTGCTCTTTCGGTCACTACCCAAAGCTCGTGGACATAGGTGAGAGTAGGAATGTAGATCGACTGGTAAATCGACAGCCTTGCCTTTTGGCTTAGCTCTCTCTTCACCACGACAGACCATTACAGAGCCCGCATTACTGCGGATGCCTCACTAATCCGTCTGTCAACCACCCGCTCCATTCTTCCTTCACTCGTGAACAAGACCCTGAGATACTTGAACTCCTCCACTTGAGGCAGTAATGTGTTCCCAACCCGGAGAGAGCATTCCACCCTTTTCTGGCAGAGAAGCATGGCCTCAGATTTGGAGGTGCTGACTCTCATCCCCGCCGCTTCACACTCGGCTGTGAACTGCTCCAGTGAGAGCTGAAGGTCGCTGTCCAATGAAGCCAACAGAACCACATCATCCGCAAATAGCAGAGACGAGATTCTGAGGTCACTGAACCAGACACCCTCCGCTCCTTGGCTGCGTCTAGAAATTCTGTCTATAAAATTTATGAACAGAATCGGTGACAAAGGGCAGCCCTGGCAAAGTCCAACCTCAACAGGAAACCAGTTTTACTTATTACCGGCAATGCTGATCAAGCTCCTGCACCTTCTGTACAGGGACTGAATGGCTCGTAACAACAAGCCTTGTACTCCGTACCCTTGGAGCACACCCCACAGGATGCTTCTAGGGACACGGTCGAATGCTTCTACAAATCTACAAAACACATGTGGACTGGTTGGGCAAACTCCCATACTCCCTCCAGGATCCTGGCCAGGGTGTAGAGCTGGTCCAATGTTCCACAGCCGGGACGGAATCCGCATTGTTCCTCTTGAATCTGAGATTCGACTTATCGACCGAACTCTCTTCTCCAGCACCCCTGAATAAACCTTACTGGGGAGGCTGAAGAGTGTGATTTCCCCTATAGTTGGAGCATATCCTCCGGTCACCCTTCTTAAAAATGGGGACCACCACCCCGGTTTGGCAATCCAGAGGCACTGCCCCCGATGTCCATGCGATGCTGCAGAGACATGTCAACCAGGACAGCCCCACAACATCCAGAGCCTTGAGGAACCCAGGGTGGATAGTCAAGACAAATAGTCTTGTGTGATTCTGTGTAGCAGAGATACTTTTATAAATGATCCAGCTGTTGCATATGATATGTAAAGTTATTTAAGGTTGGATTTTTTTTTACAGATTTATTATATTGGATTTGAAATGCATTCTGCATAACTGGTATTGTAGCTATTCAAAGATTTCTAAATTAATATTTTGCCTGCTATTCTTCCTTCTAGGTATATGCACAGCTGCCACTTCTTGGAAAGCCTTACGCTTGTACTCTCGATTCCAGCAGCAAGTGTTCATCCTGGAATTGTACAGGCAGTGAAAGATCTATTAAAGTTTCTTTCTCAGACACAGAAAGGGTTGTTGTTCCTTTTATCAGAGCATGATACTACCAACCTGTTGATGAAAATACTAGCCCAGATTTTGGAACAAGATATTGAAGAAGGAATTCAGTCATATGGTGCTGGTGATGATACTTTTGCTATGTGGTTGTTACAGGCTTTGCACACTCTTCAGTGTGTAGCTGAACTTTTTGACCATTTCAGCAATGTCAACTGCACAGAAGAAGGAGACAGTCCAGACCTGCTAGGAACTTTGCACAATCTTTATCTGATTTCTTTCAACGCAATGGGGAGGTCTGCTGTTTCTCATGTGTTTAGCTTGGAGCAGAATTTCTCCTGTTTGGTTACCCTACTGGATCAGTTTTCCAAGGAAGGTCTGGGGTAGGATTATTTTCTAATTCCGTCTTTTTTCTTATTTTTCAGCTAAGGTAATGTTAATTAGTCAAACAGCTAAACTGTGATATAGGCAGTGAAAGTGTAACTGGCATGTATTTGGTATAGCAGTGAACGGGTTGCTTTCACCACTTATGATTAATAACTGCAGTTTAGGGTCAGTCCAGTTCAGTGGCTGATTCTAGATTAGTCAAAAAGTGTGAGAAATAGTAAAGTCTGGCTATATTACACTACCAGTCAAAAGTTTTAGAACACCTCGGTATTTTTAAGTTTTTATGTAAACACACACAGTTTAATGTCTTAATGTTTCATGAAATCAAGGCATTGAACAAATAAACAATGGCAAATAAAAAAATAATCACTTTCTTGATTAATCAAAGTACCCACCTTTTGCTGATTTAATAGCTATATACACATGTGGCATTTTTTTCTATAAGGAGACTCACATATTAGTCAGTAAGATCTTCCCAATACTGTTGCAAAAGTTTCCACAAATGTGTTGCTCTTGTAGGTTGCTTTCCATTCACCCCTCTGTCCAAGTTCATCCCAAAATAACTCAATGGGGTTTAAATCTGGAGACTCTGCTGGCCATTCTATGTTGTGAAGTGTACCTTCTTGTTCTTTTCTTTTAACGTAGTTCTGACAAAGCCTGGAGGTATCTTTTTGCTTATTGTCTTGCTGTAGGATGAACCCCTGACCTACTAGACACAGACCAGAAGGTATTGTGTGGTGCTACAAAGTCCTGTGGTAACCCTTTTGATTCAGAATTCCAGTCACACTGTGCAAGTCACCATCTCTGCCCCCTGTAAAAGAAATCCATACCATCACATTTCCTCCTCCATGTTTGACAGTTGGTGTTACACACTGAGGAACCATCCTTTCACCTGCATAGAAACACCCTGTGAGATAAACCGAAGATTTCAAACTTTGACTCATTAGTCCATAAGACTTTCTTCAGTAGTCCGCTTCCGATATTTCATGGCCCAGGCAAGCCTTGCTTTCTTATTTTGTACTTTAATTAATAGCTTTCTTACTGCCACTCGCCCTGTCAAACCTGTGGCACAAAGTCTCTTCTTCACAGTTGAAAACTTGCTGAAACTGAAACTTGCTTTTTTGACCACTGTTAAGCTGTTTTTGAAGCTGTTGTGTTGTGTTTTTGGTGCATATTGTGCAAGCTGCTGACCCTCAGAAACTTATTTTCTGAACGGGTTGTGCCTTTGGGTCTGCTTCCCGTTTCCAAATTCCTTTGGATTGTGTAGGACACAGAAGTCATTGAAACTTTTTTTTTCAGTTTCTCTAAATGAAAGGCTTGTACCCTAAGGGTAATAATTCTCTGTCGCATTTCATTTGTTAATTGCCATTTTCTTGCCGTTATCACTGGAATATTGTCCAAGTAGTACTTCAGAGGGTGTAGGAACACAGTCTGTTCCAACTCTAAATTGTTTGCTTCAGCTTGCAAGACTGAATTTAATTGCTGCAGAACATCTGTAGATTTTAACCTATTAGTTGTTCTTTGAAGAAGGTCCATTGGTAGTATTCTGGAATTTCCTTTTTTCAGTTTTTGCTAACCTAAACTTTAAGTAAAACCTCTGTCTGTTTGGTGCCTACCTTTTTAGGTCATTCATTGCAGTTCAACTGATTACATTTGTGGAAAAACTGAGGTGTTCTAAAAATTTTGTGCGGTAGTGTACATATATAAAATGAAACGTTCCTTATTTACTACATGAAATTACACTATTTCTGGTTTAACTGAAAAACTGAAACTTGGCAGAATGGTATATCTCAGGTAGTAGGTATTCATTAAGAAAGGACATTCATAGCAATATTTAGAGGTAACCCATAACCCTCACCCTCCTCCCACCAGTTCCCCCAGAAATACTCCTAAAGTTCAAAAATACCTTGATGGATTTACTTGAAAATTGGTGATGAAAAAATAAACAAAATTAGCTGACATTTTTTTTTTTTATTGATATTAACAATAATTATTCTGTAGTGTATGTGACATTCTAGCATGCCAGAGTACTGTCAGCAGTTTCACTATGAAATGGGGCATTCTGGTTTATGCAAATAGAGGCCATCAGCAGAAACGAATTGAAAGGAGCAACATTTGGCTATGCTGAAATAAGATGTGTTTACAAAGTGCTTTCCAGGTGCTGTGGCTGTGAGTGAAGTCACTTTCACACAGCTGATTCAGTAAGAAAGATATTTAATAAAAGTTACAGTACCACCCTACCTCCCCAAGTACAGTCTTATCAGCAAAACTTGTGCAAATGCCAAAGTAGGGACTGCAATTCCCATTAGCTTAGTACACTGCTACAGATGATTTCATGAGCACTTGCAAAGTCTGAATAGATAAAAGTGCCATGTCATGAAGTTACCAAATGCTGCATTTTTTTCCTCAAATGATTTTGGGATAACAATTTCATTGTCTTGCTGGATTACAGAATTTATCTTACAGCAGTGTTTCTCAACCTTTGTGGCCCAGTTTTAACTTTTTAATTTACTTGATGACCCAGAGGTGGGGGGCTCCCCCTTCTTAAATCACATGCAGTTAGAATAGCAGGGAGAAGAGTGTCCCCTTGGTAAAATGAGTGCAATAGAAACGGAGAAAAATATCGTACAGTGCTATTGATTGTTTTGGCATACCAGGGGGTGTGTCACAATGTGACAGTAAAATCTGGGATAAAAATTAAACTACTTTTTTTGATCAGTGCATAGCTTCACATTTTTGAAAAAGCCATCACTGTTGTCTATTTGCATTTTGTCATTACATTTGCAATACCAATCAATAATCAGCATGAAGCGCTTTTTGAAGTTTAAAAATAAAAGAAAATAAAAAACATGGCTTGTTAACACTAGAATTACCAGAGTCTACTAAAAACTCGTAGATCCGGCCCACCTTAAAACCGTTCTCACCTCTCTTTTGTCTTCTAAATGTGCCGATTAAGACGAGCCAGCAAGCAGCCGGCTATTCCATCCCCCACCGTCGCAGAACGTTCACTAAGTTTTCCCAGCTCATGCCTTGTTTGATTATCTGGGAGTGACTGAACTGCTAGAGTTTGAGTGGAAATAATAGATTGTTATTTGGAACACACGCATTTCATATCTGTGTAAACACATTTTTAAAACAGAAACATTTTTCATATTTTAGTAGTAAATGACAAAATGTAGGCATAAACTATATAATATATGAAGCCTGAAGTCCAAAGATCAAGTAAACACTTTCACAAAAGGTTAAAGAAAAAACAACAGTTTCTGTAGAGTAGTGGTAAGATTTGCTGACTTGTAATCAAACGTCCCCAGTGTAATCAAGAGTCCCCGGTTCGATCCTGACTCTCTCCTATATTTGCTGTTTTCAGTAATGAGCTGCTCTTATTGTTAATAGTATACAGTATACACATACATTTGGTTTGCGTCTGTAACACACGGTGTACATTTATAGGACTTGTAAAAGTTTCCGGTTTTTTTTTCACTTTTATTCTCTCTAAATCACGATACATACTAAGTCGTGGATAGTTGACTCAGCCAATCAGTGCACAGCAGGCCTGTTGCGCCTTAGAGACCCGAGTTCGATTCCCCGCTGGAAAGAAAGTGTTATTTTTTTTTCTTTTTAACCATATAAGTCAGATCGTTGTATTTTCATGTGGGATGCTCCTTTTAAAATATTATTTTTAACAATTGAGACTGCAATTAACATGAACAAGTGTCTTTATAACTGTTATTATATAATATATATAAAAACAGCTAAGGGGATAGGTATATAGCTATAGCGCGTCTTTATTTGATCCAAATAAATAACATGCGAGCTGATTTATTTACTTATCTTCCTACAGCATAAAGTCACAAGTGAACTGTTGAGCTTCCTCTGTTTGATCGTCAAGAGCATGCTCACAAATTACATGTGTAATGCCACGAAAAATACCTGCTGACACTTCAGTACGCGAACAATGGTACGAGAATGCAGTTAGACTTTTTTTGGGCACATACACCACGCTAGTGTTTAGATCTGGACGGTGTAGCGTTGGCGAGCTCTGTAAGCCATGCTGTTTCTTTGAAGGACAGGTGATTGGTAGGATGACGCCGGACTTTTGCCTTTACGCCTGGTGTAGCTGCGTTGTTCTTTTATGTGAGTCGACATTTCTTGCGGGGAGAGCTTCTGTTTTCTCCGATCTGAGTTCACCTCTGTTATTGTGCGTCTTTATTTGAAAACAGCAGTGTCAGATCAGGGTGAGCGTGAACGCTAACTTTGACAAGCACTATAAATTTACAGCGGTTGTTACAGACATAAATCAAATGTATGTTTTTATTGTATAATATTAACAATAATAGCAGCTCTCTACTCAAAACGGTAAACTTGAGAAGCTGCTAGCATCGAACCCAGAAGCTCTTGACTGGGAGTCAGCAGTTGTGTGTGGGAACTGTTAACATTTGAATCTGATGATTGTATATAAAACCGTGTCAGAACTTGTGCGCGAATGAGACTGGTAAAACTGTGGACGTGAATGTGAGTGGTGTGTGTGACTGAGAATGACTGGTGTGAAGCCTGAAGTCCAAATATCAAATAAACACTTTCACAAGTACAAGTATAACAGAACAAGTGCGTTTTTATTCAAGAATATAACTGAAGAAAAAAGAAAGCAGGTTGCGGTAAGCGGTTGATGCGACAGCTTGCGTGGTGCAATGCTAAGAACTGCTGACTCCCAATCAAGAGCTTCTGGGTTCGATGCTAGCAGCTTCTCAAGTTTGCCGTTTTGAGTAGAGAGCTACTATTATTGTTAATATTATACAATAAAAACATACATTTGATTTACGTCTGTAACAACCGCTGTAAATTTATAGTGTTGTCAAAGTTAGCGTACACGCTCGCCCTGATCTGACACTGCTGTTTTCACATAAAGACACGCTATAACAGAGGTGAACTCCGCTCGGAGAAAACAGAAGCCATCCCCTCACATATAAGAACAACGCAGCTGCACCAGGCGTAAAGGTGAAAGTCTGGCGTTATCCTGCCAATCACCTGTCCTTCAAAGAAACAGCACAGCTTACAGAGCTCGCCAATGCTACACCGTCCAGATCTAAACAATAGCGTGGTGCATGTGCTCAAAAAAAGTCTAACTGCATTCTCGTACCATTGCTCGCGTACTTAAGTGTCGGCAGGTATTTTTCGTGGCATTACATGTGTAAATTGTGAGCATGCCCTTGACTATCAAACAGAGGAAGCTCTGCAGTATACTTGTGACTTTATGCTGTAGGAAGATAAGTAAATAAAGTAAAACTAAAAAAAGACGCAAACTTTGACAAGTACTATACATTTACAGAGGCTGTTACAGTCGCAAATCAAATGTATGCTTTTATTGTATAATATTAACAATAAGAACAGCTTACTACTCAAAACTTTTATTTTGGAAGACGTTAAGACTCGAACCCAGAACCTTATGAGTTGGAGTCAGCAGCTCTAATCAGTATACTACCCAAGAAGGCAGGACAGCAAGCAGCACTAACCTGGTTTCTTTTTCTTCGGTTATAGCCTTAGAAAAAAGCGCATTTGTTCTGTTATACTTTTATCTTATGTGAAAGAGTATAAAGATATTTGGAATTCAGGCTTCACACATTATACACTTCATGCCTACATTTTGTCAATTATTACTAAAACATGAAAAACGTTTCTGTTTTAACGATGTGTTTACTGTGCATAGATCGTTGTAGACATGGAACACACATGAAATGCAAGTGTTCCAAATAACGATATAGTATTTATAAAAGATGTCATTTTGCATGACTTCTCACTCTATACAGCTCTAAGCAACTGACAAGTAGGTAAGCAGACTTGAGCTGAGAACTGTGTGCCGGTGGGGGCATGTGATAGCAGACTGCTTGCTGTTTGCTGCTTATCAACACATTTAAAGGACAAAAGACGCTGAGGGAGAAGTGCGAAGCGTTTTAAGGTGGGACGGATCTACGAGTTTTTTCATAGGCTCTGGTAATTCTAGTGTTAACCAGTGTAGCAAAGCCATGATTGAACAGCCTTATAGCTAATGGAGATGGTGTTTTCAGAATATAATAAGAGAAGAACAGATGGTGCTTTTGAGTGAGTGCATATTAATAAGTAATTTTGTTTTTTTGTTGCTAGACATTTATTCAGATACACTATATATTCAGGTAGTACTAATTTTTAGGTGTTCATACTAATATAGAGTCCAGATTTTTTACCAGTTTTTAGCTTTGAATGAATCAACTTTAAATTGCCTTTTGTAATGTTACTGAATACCACTTTAATACAGAGTTCAGCTGCAGTCTCTTTCACGCCAACGCCACCAAGGACTGTATATATCATGTTCAACAGTAAGCAGCTCAAGTGAACTCACAGTATTATAATTTAGTTAAATAAATAAATTTTAGATATTTATTCAGTGCATCTTACAAAAATCTACAAAATAAAATTAAATGTATGTGCCTAAATGACTAAGGTTCACAAACAATAAAGAAGTTATAGGGTATATGTAGCTACAATTGTGGGGATGAAAAGGATAGATCAGAAATAGCTTGCTGTCTTTCTCTCCTCCCCACAAATTTTGCCTCCCCAAATGAGGCTAGACCCCACTTTACAAAGTCCCAGACCCCCAAGCAGCGATGTAGAAGGAATAGAGTAGAGATATCTACTGGCAATGCATTCCAAGTATTATTAACCTAGAATATAATCTTGAAACAGGCTGGAAAGAATAAATCCAGGGTATGATGTTAGACAGTACCCATGGAGATGCAGATAACATATCATAGTACAATCCTAATACAATAAACCAGGGGTGTAATGATAAACAATCCCGTTTTGGGGGAGGGGAAAGTATACATATATATGAAATATGCATATATACATACATACACACATGTACAGTATATGTAAATATAATATTTATATATATATATATATATATATATATATATATATATATATATGGAAGAGAAGGTCTGTGATACGGTTTGCATATTTGCTGCTGGAGATCCACAAAGGGATAAAAATTAATCACGTATCATAAAGTACTTTTTATTCCTGAACTTCTTTATGATACGTGATTAATTTTTCTCCCTTTGTGGATCTCCAGCTGCAAATATATATATGTATATACAGTACTGTGCAAAAGTTTTAGGCAGGTGTGAAAAGATGCTGTAAACAAAGAATGCTTTCAGAAATATAAATGATTGTTTATTGTTATCAGTTTACAAAATACAAAGTGAGCAAACAAAAGAAAAATGTAAATCAAATCAATATTTCGTGCTACTACCTTTTGCCTTCAAACCAGCATCAATTCTTATAGGTACACTTGCACAAAGTCAGGGATTTTATAGGATTCTAGTCAGGTGTATGATCAACCAATTATACCAAACAGGTGCTAATGATCATCAATGTCACACGTAGGTTGAAACACAGTCATTAACTGAAACAGAAACAGCTGTGTAGGAGGCTTAAAATTGGGTGAGGAACAGCCAAACTCTGCTACCAAGGTGAGGTTGTGGAAGACAGTTTCATGCCATGGCAAGATTGAGCACAGCAACAAGACACAAGGTAGGTATACTGCATCAGTAAGGTCTCTCCCAGACAAAGATTTCAAAGCAGACTGGGGTTTCAAGATGTGCTGTTCAAGCTGTTTTGAAGAAGCACAAAGAAACGGGCAACGTTGAGGATCGGTAGACACAGTGGTCGGCCAAGGAAACTTAGTGCAGCAGATGAAAGACACATCAAGCTTATTACCCTTCGAAATCAGAAGATGTCCAGCAGTGCCATCAGCTCAGAACTGGCAGAAACCAGTGGGACCCAGGTACACCCATCTACTGTCCGGAGAAATCTGGCCAGAAGTGGTCTTCGTGGAAGAGTTGCAGCCAAAAAGCCATACCTCCAACGTGGAAACAAGGCCAAGCGACTCAAGTATGCACGAAAACATAAGAACTGGGGTGCAGAAAAATGGCAGCAGGTGCTCTGGACTGATGAGTCAAAATTTGAAATATTTGACTGTAGCAGAAGGCAATTTGTTCATTGAAGGGTTGGAGAGTGGTACAATAATGAGTGTCTGCAGGCAACAGTGAAGCATGGTGGAGGTTCCTTGAATGTTTGGGGCTGCATTTCTGCAAATGGAGTTGGAGATTTGGTCAGGATTAATGGTGTTCTCAATGCTGAGAAATACAGGCAGATACTTAACCATCATGCAATACCATCAGGGAGGCGTATGATTAGCCCCAAATTTATTCTGCAGCAGGACAACAACCCCAAACAAACAGCCAAAGTCATTAAGAACTATCTTCAGTGTAAAGAAGAACAAGAAGTCCTGGAAGTGATGGTATGGCCCCCACAGAGCCCTGATCTCAACATCATTGAGTGTGTCTGGGATTACATGAAGAGACAGAAGGATGTGAGGAAGCCTACATCCACAGAAGATCTGTGGTTAGTTCTCCAAGATGTTTGGAACAACCTACCAGCCGAGTTCCTTCAAAAACTGTGTGCAAGTGTACCTAGAAGAATTGATGCTGTTTTGAAGGCAAAGGGTGGTCACACCAAATATTGATTTGATTTAGATTTCTCTTTTGTTCATGCACTGCATTTTGTTGATTGATGAAAATAAATGATTAACACTTCCATTTTTGAAAACATTCTTTGTTTACAGCATTTTTTTACACCTGCCTAAAACTTTTGCACAGTACTGTATATGTATGTATATATGTGTGTGTATACAGTGCATCCGGAAAGTATTTTTGTTATGTTACAGCCTTATTCCAAAATGGATTAAATTAATTTTTTTCCTCAGAATTCTACACACAACACCCCATAATATAATCTATTGTTAGAGAGACAGCAATAATTAAGAGACACTGCTCACATTTCAAGGTGCTCCTTCCAGTAGGCACGAGAGGATACAGTGCATCCAGAAAGTATTCACAGCGCATCATTTTTTCCACATATTGTTAGGTTACAGCCTTATTCCAAAATGGATTAAATTCATTTTTTTTCGTCAGAATTCTACACACCCCATAATGACAACGTGAAAAAAGTTTACTTGAGATATTTGCAAATTTATTAAAAATAAAAAAATTGAGAACGCACATGTATATAAGTATTCACAGCCTTTGCCATGAACCTCAAAATTGAGCTCAGGTGCATCCTGTTTCCCCTGATCATCCTTGAGATGTTTCTGCAGCTTAATTGGAGTCCACCTGTGGTAAATTCAGTTGGTTGGACATGATTTGGAAAGGCACACACCTGTCTATATAAGGTCCCACAGTTGACAGTTCATGTCAGAGCACAAACCAAGCATGAAGTCAAAGGAATTGTCTGTAGACCTCCTAGACAGGATTGTGTCGAGGCACAAATCTGGGGAAGGTTACAGAAAAATTTCTGCTGCTTTGAAGGTCCCCCGATCGCTCAGTTTAGATGGCCGGCCAGCTCTAGGAAGAGTCCTGGTGGTTTCGAACTTCTTCCACTTATGGATGATGGAGGCCACTGTGCTCATTTGGACCTTCAAAGCAGCAGAAATTTTTCTGTAACCTTCCCCAGATTTGTGCCTCGAGATAATCTTGTCTCGGAGGTCTACAGACAATTCCTTTGACTTCATGCTTGGTTTGTGCTCAGACATGAATTGTCAACTGTGGGACCTTATATAGACAGGTGTGTGCCTTTCCAAATCATGTCCAGTCAACTGAATTTACCACAGGTGGACTGCAATTAGGCTGCAGAAACATCTCAAGGATGATCAGGGGAAACAGGATGCACCTGAGCTCAATTCTGAGCTGCATGGCAAAGTCTGTGAATACTTATGTACATGTGCTTTCTGAATTTTTTTTATTTTTAATAAATTTGCAAAAATCTCAAGTAAACTTTTTTCACGTTGTCATTATGGGGCGTTGTGTGTAGAATTCTGAGGGAAAAAATGAATGTAATCCATTTTGGAATAAGGGTGTAACGTAACAAAATGTGAAAAGAGTGATGCTCTGTGAATTTTTACCGGATACACTGTGTGTATGTGTATATATATATGTGTGTGTATATATATATATATATATATATA
>NC_041406.2:136847820-136887820 GCF_900747795.2 Erpetoichthys calabaricus
TGTGTGTGTGTATATATATATTATATATATATCTATATATATATATATTATATATATATATATGTATGTATATATGGTTGAAATAGTTTTACTGTCAAATAAATGCAAAGAGTACGCGACACGTGTTTCGCCCTCATTCTGGGCTCATCAGGCGTACACACTCCACTGCACTCCCTCTCGGGAATCGAACCTCGGACGTCAGCGCCAGAGGCGATGCCTCTAACGTTGCTCCACGGCTTGTGGTTCGTTTATTAGACAGCATGTAGATCGGGGTAATTACATTCACGGGATTCGTCGTCTGTGTCACAATCTGATTGTATGGGTGGTTACCTACCAGGTAACGTTTGTGGTTGGCCAGCAATCTGCTAACATCCGCCACGGTGCCCTCAGTTTGTGAGGAGCAGATCATAGAATGGTTGAAATAGTTTACTGTCAAATAAATGCAAAGAGTACGCGACACATGTTTCGCCCTCATTCTGGGCTCATCAGGCGTACACACTCCACTGCACTCCCTCTCGGGAATCAAACCTCGGACGTCAGCGCCAGAGGCGATGCCTCTAACGTTGCGCCACGGCGTGTGGTTCGTTTATTTGACAGCATGTAGATCGGGGTAATTACATTCACGGCATTCGTAGTCTGTGTCACAATCTGATTGTATGGGTGGTTACCTACCAGGTAACGCTTGTGTTGGCCAGCAATCTGCTAACATCCGCCACGGTGCCCTCCAGATTGCTGGCCAACCACAAGCGTTACCTGGTAGGTAACCACCCATACAATCAGATTGTGACACAGACTACGAATGCCGTGAATGTAATTACCCCGATCTACATGCTATCAAATAAACGAACCACACGCCATCTTCTGTGCAATCTTGTAACCCAAGCGTGACAAGTTGTACCAGGAGTGGTTGCACAGATGGATGCTTTAGCACAAGCGGAAGCCGAATACCTTTTCCAAGTCGCCCAGAATGTTCCTATCCCATATGATTCAGAAGATAATTTGCATTCCGAACGTCCTACGTCTAGTCTCCGGCCTCCGTCTGTCAGACGAAGAGACAGCCAACAATATATTCAGCCTCGTGGAGCCTCTCCAATCCCTCAACAGTATGTTCCGCCTCCACCAGCACCTGCGCAAGTTACTAGACGTGTGCTCCCTCCTCTTCCGGACAATGCTAAGAATGTCCTGTCGAAGATGGGCCCATCTGATGACCCAGAGCTATTTCTTTTGGCTTTTGAACAAGTGGCGACTGTGTTAGGATGGGACAAACGTCATTAGGCTGTTATCGTCACCCAGTTTTTGTCTGGTGATGCACTACTTTCATTACGAAATATACCTACCGACAAATTTGGCGATTATGATTTTTTGAAAGATCAGCTTGTCTTGAAGAAAGCCACGACGTTTTTGTCAAAAGGTTTTGCACTTTACAACTGGAGGTTGGATATGGACAGATCTGTTCATGCTCAGATACAAGATTTGATTCTTAAAGTGCAATGCTGGTTTGAGGGAGATAAAGTTGAGCGCATCGTTGAAAAAGTTGTTATGAACGTACTGCTGTTTGGAATACCTGCACCCATCCGAGATGAATTTCTTCGTCACAATCTTGAATCTCTAGATATTATTTCACAACGTCTAGAAGGCTCCCAGACCGCTTTCAAAACAAGCGGTAGCTTCGGTACTCAGTATCCTGTGTTAAAACCTATAAGGGAACGCCCAGAGCATCCTCGTCAACTTGATCGTGTACCTCGTCATCCTTCAACAACTGATCTTCAGATGTCGTCGGCTAGACCACCAGGAAATGCAGTTGCTGCTACCACAAATGAGATGCCTGCTACCGGAGACAGAGGTTGTGGTCGTGGACGTCGTTGATTCGGTGCCGGCGAGCGAAGATGTTTCCGGTGTGACCAGCCTGGTCATTTAGTGAGAGATTGTCGTCTGTCTCCAGCCCGTTCAATGGAAATTGGCGTGGCAGAGGTTTGTTGCTCGAATATCCCGGATCCGTCGAAAAACAAAGATGGCTTATTTTTCACTATAAAGTTCGGGGGGCCGACAGGTGACGGCGTTTTTGGACTCAGGCAGTGACCTTTGTGTTGTCAGACGCGACTGTCTTGACGACAGTTACCATAGTAATACCGAGACTGTTAACATACGCTGTGTACATGGAGATGTTAAGAACTATGAGACATTATTTCTTCCTGTAACTTATAAGAGTCGTCACTTTAAAGTGTGGTCTGCTATTTCTGATTCATCCCCTTGGCCTTTGCTGATAGGCAGAAGGAATGCTCTTTTTCCTATATTGATGGCTGAACGACAGTCACTAATCGACTCACCTGTTAAACCCATTCGGGGGGAGGGAGACAGGAAACTGGTGGCAGTAGGGAACAATTTAGGTCCCAATTTAGATATTGAACCAGATCTCTCTAGTGAGTCGGAGGAAAACTCCCTGGAGAATTTCTCAAATTGTCAAGACCAAGACCCTTGCACGTCCTCTCAAATTGTAAATGTCTCAGAACCCAAACCGAGTTCTAGCGAGCAGCAGGATTTTGTGAGCTTGCAACGTGCTGATAGCTCGTTGGAATATGCATTTAATCAGGCTTACACTGCCAGTGATTCCTATTACCAAGACCGATATAACGGGAGCCTAAAAACACCACACTTTCTGGTGAAAGATGGTTGTATTTTCAGAGTGATTTCGGACCATCTATTGGAAGACTTTATTGAGCAATTAGTAGTACCTGAAGCACATAGGGAAATTCTTTTACAGCTGGCTCACTCTCATATCTTGGGAGGACACCTGGGGTCTGATAAAACAAGAGAGCGATTATCGAAACGATTTTATTGGCTAAATATGGGAAAAGATGTTGAACGGTTCTGCACTTCATGCCCTGACTGACAAATCATCTCTGCTCATAAGCCTCCTAGGGCTCCCCTTTGCCCTATGCCTATTTTGGATGTCCCCTTTCAGAGGGTGGGTTTAGATATTGTAGGACCTTTGCCGAAAACTAAAAATGGTTTCCAGTATTTGCTGGTCTTAGTTGATTATGCATCGCGATATCCAGAAGTAACTGCTTTGAAAAAGGCAAACTCATCGTCTGTAGCCAAGGCTCTCTCTGTGATGTTTACCCGTATTGGCATTCCTAAAGAAATTTTAACTGATCAAGGCACACCTTTCACTTCTCGTGTGATGAAACAATTATGTAAACGGTTCGCTATTAAGAAATTGTGCACCACCGTTTACCATCCACAAACTAATGGCTTGACTGAACGGTTTAACAAAACCTTAAAACAGATAATCAGAAGAGTTGCTCATAATGATCCCACAACTTGGGACACTGTCCTGCCTTTTGTTTTGTTCGCTGTTCGAGAATCGCAGCAGGCATCCACTGGTTTGAGTCCTTTCGAGCTGTTGTTTGGCAGGCACCCAAGAGGCATCCTAGATGTTGTTCGAGAGGAATGGATAGGTCATGAAACAATCTCTCTTGGGGAGGGTTTTGCAGAGCGAATAGTTTCCTTACAAGAAAGAATTTCCAGACTTTCTTCTATTGCTGTAGAGCATCAACAACGAGAACAGGAAACACAAAAACGTCTATACGATAGACGCAGTCAGCTTCGTGAATTCAAACCAGGCGATCGTGTTTTAGTATTAATACCGTCAGACCCACATAAATTCCTAGCTAAATGGCAAGGCCCAGCAGTTATCGAAGAGCGTATGGGACCAGTAAATTACAAGGTTAGAATTCCTGGTCGACAAAAACCATTTCAAATTTTGCACATTAATCTCTTAAAGAAATGGCACGACAGACAACAGGTTCACAATACCTTGACTGCTGTTTCTCAGACTGATGTTGTCATTGGCAACGATTTGACTGACCCACAAAAGACAGAATTATTAAACTTAATAGAACAGAACACTGATGTTTTTTCGGACTTACCAGGCGTCACTAATTTAGCACAACATAAAATCACAACTGAAGCCGGTGTTCGGGTGCAGATGCGTCCATTTCGAATTCCAGAAGCACGAAGGAATATTGTGCGCGAAGAAGTCAAGAAGGTGCTGGAACTAGGTGTGATTCGTGAAAGCAAAAGTGACTGGTGCTCTCCAGTCGTGTTAGTCCCCAAGCCGGACGGTTTGGTTCGTTTTTGTATTGATTTTAGGCGCTTGAATAAGGTGTCTAAATTCGATGCTTACCCAATGCCCCGGGTGGACGAACTCTTGGAAAAACTGGGTCAGGCGACCTATATTTCCACACTAGACCTCACAAAAGGTTATTGGCAGGTGCCTCTTGAGGCTAATAGTTGTGAGAAAGCAGCATTTACGACTCCTGATGGACTTTATGAATTTACAAGACTCCCGTTTGGTCTTCATGGAGCCCCTTTAACTTTTCAGCGAATGATGGATCAAACACTACGCCCACATTCTGAATATTCTGGGACGTATCTTGATGATGTGGTTATTTTCAGCAATGATTGGCATTCACATTTACAACGCCTACAAGCTGTACTTGATAACCTGAAACAAGCTGGATTAACTGCTAACCCTAAGAAATGTAAACTAGGTATGTCTGAGACTCATTATCTAGGTTACTCGATGGGCAGGGGTTTACTTCGTCCACAACTAAGGAAAATAGAGGAGGTGCTTGCTTACCCACATCCTAAAATGCAAAAACAGGTGCGCGCTTTCCTGGGACTAGCTGGTTACTACAGAAGATTCATCCCTGACTTTGCAAATAGAGCTGCTCCTCTTTCAGAGCTTACTAAAGGAAGAAAAAACCGACCTATTATATGGACAGAACTTTGCGAACGTTCCTTTTCAGATTTAAAAAAAGCCTTGTCATCTTATCCAGTGCTACGAAATCCTGATTTCTCTAAAGATTTTATTCTACAAACAGACGCTAGTGCATTCGGAGTAGGAGCGGTCCTTTCCCAGGTATTTGAGGGTGAAGAACACCCTATCACGTACTTGAGTAGGAAATTACTCCCAAGAGAGCGCAATTATTCAACTATTGAGAAAGAATGTTTAGCAATTAAATGGGCTATAGAAGCACTACGCTATTACTTATGGGGACGGAAGTTCACATTAGTAACTGATCATGCTCCACTTCAATGGTTATACCGTCAAAAAGATACAAACTCCTGTCTTATGAGATGGTTTTTAGGATTACAACCTTACAGTTTTGAAGTCAGACACCGACCTGGGTCTGAACACATAAATGCTGACGTGCTGTCACGTCTCTTTGAACCTGGTCTGGAGAATCGCTTGATTCAGGGAAACGTGAATAAAGCTGAGGGAGGGGGTGTGAGCTGCGAAGCTAATCCTACCCCCAAAAAGATACAGATGCCCCTGGAAAAAGCCCTAGGAAACCCCTAGGAAACTTAAACAGACTACCTTCACATTTCTCCTTTTCCTTCTGGCCGGCTCTGTTGCGTAATCTGCCTCCTGCGCGCTACTCCGCCTTGTCAAAAAGCCTGTGCCGACTTCTCTCTGTGGTTATAAATTGATTTTCTGCTTCTCTCTCTCTCTCTGACTTCTGGTGCTCCTGGCATGTATTCCTCCGAAGAAGAAGAAATCCTTGGTTGCTTTTAAATGACAAGCGGAGGTGTAAACTCTTTCAAGGAGCATGTTTGAAACAGTTTTAAAAGATAAATGTTTGTTTGCAGTGTTTGAATAAAAATTCGAGTTTCTTCAACTTCCTCTGGTCTTCTGTGCAATCTTGTAACCCAAGCGTGACAATATGTATATATGTGTGTAGATGTGTATATATATATGTGTATATATATATATATATATATATATATATATATATATATATATATATATATATATGCAGCTGGAGATCGACAAATGGAGAAACAATGAATCACGTATCATAAAGTAGTTTTTATTCCTGAGCTTTCAACCCCTATCAGGGTTCTTCATCAGAGGATAATGCTTAGACTTACAAGAATCAAAGGCAATATATAGCAACAAATAAAGTGGGGGGGGGGGGGGGGGGGGGGGGGGGGGGGGGTTGGAGGTGACTAAGTCCGTATGATCAAGGGGGGTGGGGTTTGTATAGTTTATTTATTATGTACATTTTTTCTTAAGTTAGCATATGCTGGATTTATGTCCAAGTGTCTGTTGATGGCGTTTTCATCTGATAGCCAAGACTCGGCCAACTCTCTGGCACTTTTTGTACTGGCCTTAAATTTTATGCAAATATATGTATGTATGTATATGTGTATATATATATATATGTATATATATATATATATATATATATATATATATATGTATGTGTGTGTGCAGGTGACCTAAAGTTATTTTTTAGGCTAGTAGGTGGTAATAGCATAGCTTTCAACATAATATACAAACTGCAAAAAGTTATTCTTCTAAAACATATACATGTTCCATTGATTTCACTTCTTTTTTTAAAGTGTTGTATATTTAAAAATATCAAGCAGAAGTATAAAGTCCTTGTTGTTAAATATTCTTATATTTCTTTCAGAGATGCAAAGTTGAAGAAGTCTGTGACTTACAATTACGCGTGTATGCTTATTTTGTTGGTGGTTCAGTCCTCCAATGATGTACAAATGCTGGAGCAGTTTGCCTCCTCATTGTTGAAGGTGTGTAAGGCTGATGAAAATAACCCCAAACTTCAAGGTATATATATATATATTTTTTTTTTTTTTTTTGTGTGTCTGTTTGTTTTTAAATATCTTTTCTAATTGACTGTGTGAAATGCATGACATTTGAAGAAGGTGACATGTTTTTGTTTTTCAGTTGCTGAAAGCCTGCAAGGTGATTTGCAAGTATTATTAATAATGATAATTCCATTGGTGTGAATTTGGTAGATTGTGGTATCAGTGTAATAAGGTTGTGAATATTGTATGAAAGGTGGCCAAAATCAGGGTTTTGTTCATATGTGCCAGGGTTTGCACCCATTACTGTCAGGATAAGCTCTAGTCTTACAAAACACCAAATATGGATTGAGAAGGTTGGGGTATGTTTGTATGTACTGCATGTATGGATCTATGTTGACGGGGAAAAAAAAGCTATAGACAAATGCTTTGCTTAACCATTCACTTCAGGCAGCATTCTCATCAGATACGATAACTGAACTTCTGTTTGTCCCTAAAAGACATTTGTTTTGTGCATGTGCATATTTTATTTATTTAAAAATATGTTTAGGATTCGTCAACTTACTATATGCTGGAATCCTTTGTTTTAGCCTATTTAAATTTTCCCCTTGCACAGAAGTATACGAATGTATCAAAGTTTATTTTATATTATAATACTAGCTGTCCCCTGCAGCTCTGCCCAACTAGTAGTGAAACAGGATGTGCCGATATGGGCTCTACTCCATGCTCCCATTTAGGCTTCTGGAGAGCTCTTGAACCCGACATAGTCAGTAATGTCACTGATGAGCTAGACAGTGAAGACATCAACAATGAAGTGCAAAGTGCTTTTATTAAAAACAAAACCAAAACAGTGTCCAAATAAATAAGTGCAGTGTCTCAAATAGTTCTTAAGTAAATAATCAGTTAAAACAAGTGAACTATGGAGGTTAAAAGCTAATAAGTACATCCTTTTAAAACGAGGTTAAAACGATAATAGCTGGAAGCTGTCTTGTCTGAAAACTCCGGTGCTTTCTTCTTTCTACTGTCAGCTACACTACTTCTCCCATACGGGCCCTGCAAAACAGGAATTGCCCTACCAGTAAATGCAGCTCCCTCCTATTCTGGTCCGGTAGCCTTCTGATCCCTGGCTACGTAAGGCTCCAGCCAGACCAAGACTTGGGTTCCCTCCCCAGCAGCCACGGCGCTCACGCTGGGGCTCAACACGCCCAAAGCCTCCTCAACTACCGCTCCCTTCAATGGCAAGTCATCTCCTCTGCCGGTCACTCCAGATCCTTAAAACTACTCAACTGGAGCGACTGCTTCAATCCGCTCCCCGAGAGTTGGCCAAACACTCTCCCGGGGCTGTCCTACCAGCTGCATTCAACCTTCAACGAGCATGCTTTCTCTCACTCGCTCACGCACCGGCTTTCTCCTTCCTGCCGCCTTCTTCTTCCTTAACCTCCGATCCCGTTCTTTCCAGGAATCACTCCGGCCACACTACCACACCCCCTTTTTAATCCGTGAGTGCGGCGGTTATCTATTTAAAAAACTGGCCTTTTTGATCTCAGCTGTGGATCCACTATATCACACAGGACAAACTTTAAAAATCATTAAAAAAAAAATGTAATTCTGGGCAAGCGGAAGGTAGGTACGCTCCAACGTCAAACGTTGACACCGTATCTGATCGTGTTCAGCTCTGGCGGGACAGCGTCCCCCGTTTAGGGAGAAAAACATGTGGCCGTGATATCTCTGCCAATCACCAGGGCCCCACCCGCTTCCCCCTCCCCTCAGCCCACAGCCTCTCTGTCGGATTTACGTGAATATATTGGTTCTGCAAGTGAACTATGATGCTTAGCGCAATAACAGAAGTTGGAAAATCAACCGGAATGTTCAAGCAAGTTATAGGAAAAAACCTGATCTAAATCCGTTAAGTAGTTCTCATGTGAAAAGCAGATAAACATACAGACAGACCTTTGGATTTTATTTATATATATATAGTACTGTGCAAAAATTTTAGGCAGGTGTGAAAAAATGCTGTAAACAAAGAATGCTTTCAAAAAATTTATTTTCATCAATCAACAAAATGCAGTGAATGAACAAAAGAGAAATCAAATCAATATTTGGTGTGACCACCCTTTTCCTTCAAAACAGCATCAGTTCTAGGTACACTTGCACACAGTTTTTGAAGGAACTCGGCTGGTAGGTTGTTCCAAACATCTTGGGAGAACTAACCACAGATCTTCTGTGGATGTAGACTTCCTCACATCCTTCTGTCTCTTCATGTAATCCCAGACACACTCGATGATGTTGAGATCAGGGCTCTGTGGGGGCCATACCATCACTTCCAGGACTTCTTGTTCTTCTTTACGCTGAAGATAGTTCTTACTGACTTTGGCTGTATGTTTGGGGTCGTTGTCTTGCTGCAGAATAAATTTGGGGCCAATCATACGTCTCCCTGATGGTATTGCATGATGGATAAGTATCTGCCTGTATTTCTCAGCATTGAGATCACCATTAATCCTGACCAAATCTCCAACTCCATTTGCAGAAATGCAGCCCCAAACGTTCAAGGAACCTCCACCATGCTTCACTGTTCCCTGCAGACACTCATTATTGTACTGCTCTCCAGCCCTTCGATGAACATACTGCCTTCTGCTGCAGCTAATATTTCAGATTTTGACTCCTCAGTCCAGAGCACCTGCTGCCATTTTTCTGCACCCCAGTTCCTATGTTTTCGTGCATACTTGAGTCGCTTGGCCTTGTTTCCACGTTGGAGGTATGGCTTTTTGGCTGCAACTCTTCCATGAAGACCACTTCTGGCAAGACTTCTCCGGACAGTAGATGGGTGTACCTGGGTCCCACTGGTTTCTGCCAGTTCTGAGCTGATGGCACGGCTGGACATCTTCTGATTTTGAAGGGTAATAAGCTTGATGTGTCTTTCATCTGCTGCACTAAGTTTCCTTGGCCGACCACTGCGTCTACGATCCTCAACGTTGCCCATTTCTTTGTGCTTCTTCAAAAGAGCTTGAACAGCACATCTTGAAACACCAGTCTGCTTTGAAATCTTTGTCTGGGAGAGACCTTGCTGATGCAGTATAACTACCTTGTGTCTTGTTGATGTGCCCAATCTTGCCATGACATGAAACTGTCTTCCACAACCTCACCTTGGTAGCAGAGTTTGGCTGTTCCTCACCCAGTTTTAAGCCTCCTACACAGCTGTTTCTGTTTCAGTCAATGACTGTGTTTCAACCTACGTGTGACATTGATGATCATTAGCACCTGTTTGGTATAATTGGTTGATCACACACCTGACTATAATCCTACAAAATCCCTGACTTTGTGCAAGTGTACCTATAAGAATTGATGCTGGTTTGAAGGCAAAAGGTAGTAACACGAAATATTGATTTGATTTACATTTTTCTTTTGTTCGGTCACTTTGCATTTTGTAACTTGATAACAATAAACAATCATTATTTATATTTCTGAAAGCATTCTTTGTTTACAGCATATTTTCACACCTTCCTAAAACTTTTGCACAGTACTGTGTGTGTGTGTGTGTGTGTGTGTGTATATATATATATATATATATATATATATATATATATATATATATATATATATATATATATATATAAATATAGATAGATATATATATACAGTGGTGTGAAAAACTATTTGCCCCCTTCCTGATTTCTTATTCTTTTGCATGTTTGTCACACAAAATGTTTCTGATCATCAAACACATTTAACCATTAGTCAAATATAACACAAGTAAACACAAAATGCAGTTTGTAAATGGTGGTTTTTATTATTTAGGGAGAAAAAAAAATCCAAACCTACATGGCCCTGTGTGAAAAAGTAATTGCCCCCTGAACCTAATAACTGGTTGGGCCACCCTTAGCAGCAATAACTGCAATCAAGCGTTTGCGATAACTTGCAATGAGTCTTTTACAGCGCTCTGGAGGAATTTTGGCCCACTCATCTTTGCAAAATTGTTGTAATTCAGCTTTATTTGAGGGTTTTCTAGCATGAACTGCCTTTTTAAGGTCATGCCATAGCATCTCAATTGGATTCAGGTCAGGACTTTGACTAGGCCACTCCAAAGTCTTCATTTTGTTTTTCTTCAGCCATTCAGAGGTGGATTTGCTGGTGTGTTTTGGGTCGTTGTCCTGTTGCAGCACCCAAGATCGCTTCAGCTTGAGTTGACGAACAGATGGCCGGACATTCTCCTTCAGGATTTTTTGGTAGACAGTAGAATTCATGGTTCCATCTATCACAGCAAGCCTTCCAGGTCCTGAAGCAGCAAAACAACCCCAGACCATCACACTACCACCACCATATTTTACTGTTGGTATGATGTTCTTTTTCTGAAATGCTGTGTTCCTTTTACGCCAGATGTAACGGGACATTTGCCTTCCAAAAAGTTCAACTTTTGACTCATCAGTCCACAAGGTATTTTCCCAAAAGTCTTGGCAATCATTGAGATGTTTCTTAGCAAAATTGAGACGAGCCCTAATGTTCTTTTTGCTTAACAGTGGTTTGCATCTTGGAAATCTGCCATGCAGGCCGTTTTTGCCCAGTCTCTTTCTTATGGTGGAGTCGTGAACACTGACCTTAATTGAGGCAAGTGAGGCCTGCAGTTCTTTAGACGTTGTCCTGGGGTCTTTTGTGACCTCTCGGATGAGTCGTCTCTGGGCTCTTGGGGTAATTTTGGTCGGCCGGCCACTCCTGGGAAGGTTCACCACTGTTCCATGTTTTTGCCATTTGTGGATAATGGCTCTCACTGTGGTTCGCTGGAGTCCCAAAGCTTTAGAAATGGCTTTATAACCTTTACCAGACTGATAGATCTCAATTACTTCTGTTCTCATTTGTTCCTGAATTTCTTTGGATCTTGGCATGATGTCTAGCTTTTGAGGTGCTTTTGGTCTACTTCTCTGTGTCAGGCAGCTCCTATTTAAGTGATTTCTTGATTGAAACAGGTGTGGCAGTAATCAGGCCTGGGGGTGGCTACGGAAATTGAACTCAGGTGTGATACACCACAGTTAGGTTATTTTTTAACAAGGGGGCAATTACTTTTTCACACAGGCCATGTAGGTTTGGATTTTTTTTCTCCCTAAATAATAAAAACCATCATTTAAAAACTGCATTTTGTGTTTACTTGTGTTATATTTGACTAATGGTTAAATGTGTTTGATGATCAGAAACATTTTGTGTGACAAACATGCAAAAGAATAAGAAATCAGGAAGGGGGCAAATAGTTTTTCACACCACTGTATATATATAAATATAGATATATATATATATATATATATATATATAAATATAGATAGATATAGATATACAGTGGAACCTCAGTTTGCGAGTAACTTGGTTTATGAGTGTTTTGCAAGACGAGCAAAAATTTTTAATAAATTTTGACTTGATAAATGAGCGAGGTCTTGCAGTACAAGTAGTATGTATACTCTTTGTCTGCTGAGCATCATGTAATCACAACTGAGCTGATGGTTCTTCTCTCTCTCGCTGTGGGATTGTGGGCAATCGTCTCCTATTCTCCGTCTGAGTCGGCGTGCCTCACTCATAGTAAACATCCATACGAGCGTATACTGTTTACTACAGCATTAGCATTGTGACTGTGCGTGCGCGCGCACTTGTGTGTGTGTATGTGTGTGTGCTCGTGTGTGTGCACGCGCACGCTCGTGTGTGCGCACGTGTGTGCTGTGACATGTGAGTCCCCATCTTGCACACTAAAACACAAAGCTGAGTCTCAGTATTTTAGCAACACCAGCTTTATTCAGCTTAAAACAGTCACAGCAGTCAGGCAGGGCCCTGCGCATTTATAATGTTCCTTGTTCCTTGTATCACCCATCGATGGCAGGCGCTTATAGCATGTCTGCAATCTTTTCGGATTCGCTTTTACGGCGAACTGCTACAGCGCTGGGAGACTGCGTTTGCTTTGGGACGCTCTTCCGCGTGTTATCCCGTTGGGTGGAATCCCACAAGAGTTTAGAAACTCACTCACACCAGCCATGACTCTTTTCAAAGGTAAAGTGCAGGTTAATTTGTTTTATGTATTTTACTTTATATTTTGTATTAATCATTTTTATATGAATAGTTTTGGGTTGTGGAACAAATCATCTGAGTTTCCATTATTTCTTATGGGGAAATTCACTTTGATATACGAGTGCTTTGGACTATGAGCACGTTTCCGGAACAAATTATGCTCGCAAACCGAGGTTCCACTGTATGTATATGTATATGCGTGTGTGTGTGTAATATATATATATATATATATATATATATATATATATATATATATATATATATATATATATATATATATATAATATAGATATATATAATATAGATATATATATATATATATAGATATAGATAGATAGATATATGTATATTGTAGATAAATATGGCTGGGCGGTAAAGATAATTATCATGAATTAACTTTTCAACTTTTCCTCTATATCATCATGGTCGATTCAAGTCTATAGAACTCATTCCATCCATGTTTTGACAGACAACTCGGGATGTAGTTTTTTTGAGATTTTATTTTGTTTTAACACCTAATTTATTTATTTGTAACAAACTAAACAAGTTCTCCTGTAAAGCATGGAAGCTTTAATATTTTAGTTTTAGATTAAAGATTTTTGAATTTTAGAATTAAGATTTTATTTTAGTTGGGGTTGGCCAACAAATTTTGTGTGTTCATCCGTAAAACTTGAAAGCTTTTGACTGGTCAGAATTGAGGCTTTATTTTGTATTACATTGTTTAATTTATTTGGATTAGACCAGATAATTTAGTTGTGCATTTTCTTTGTGTTTTCCTGTAACACTTCAAGCTTTTGACTGATCAGAATTAAGATTTTAGTTTATTATATATTGTGTATGGTACCTATTTTATTTATTTGAACTACAGTTCTACAGTACATTTATCATGTTCAACTTCTGATAGAAAATAAATAATAATTAAACCAAAATTAACCTTGTGATATCTTCACCAGCATTTGTGTGTCTGCTTATATCCCTTCAGCGATATCTTTTACAAGTACCATAAATTTACAGTGGCTGTTACAGACTCAAATCAAGTGTGTGTTTTTATTATAGTAATAATAAAAGTAAATAAAAATAAAGTAGCTCACTACTTAAAACAGCAAATGCGGGGAGGACATGGGATCAAACCCGCAGCCTCTTGATTATGAAACAGCCGTTCTTACTTCTGCACCAGTCAAGCAGACATATCTACTTCATATTGATTGATATTTGGGCTTCAGTTTTTACATATTTAACAGCAACATGTAAATTAAACAATTTGTTTCTTTGGTTATGTTCTTGAATAAAAGCATACTTGTTTTGTTATACTTTTGGGGAATGTGTTTTATTTGATATTTGGACTTCAGTCTTCACACATCATGCATTTCACGTCAACATTTTGTCATTATTACTATAACATGAAAAAGGTTTCTGTTTTATTCATGTGTTCCACATTTCTTGCCTCGCATTTACTGTCATCCTACATTTACACAGATCATTGTAGACACAGAACACAAATTAAAAGGAATGTATTCCAAATAACAAAGTAATATTTACCCTATACAATTCCAGACACCTAACTCCAAGATACATAGACTTCAGCTGTGAGAATTTTGTGTCCGACTTCAGCTTCATCGGTGGGGGATGGGTGAGCAAGCCGCCTGCTGCCAGTGCTGATTGACATATTTGCAGAACAAAGGCGCTAATGACAAGGTGCAAGGGAATTGAAGGTGGCCCGGCATTATAAATATTTTTTTAGGCTTCAGCAATTCTAGTGTTAACCACTCTAAAAAAAAAATGACTGTGATTCGCTCATTTAGGTATTCCAGAGTGACTGCAATTTGCTGAGTTGATAGTGTTTACACATAAGCATTTCAGTCTAAGTAAGGCCCCGAGGAACGTTGAAATGTGGTGGAAAACCACCACAATCTACATTTCTTTTTCCCCACAAAGATGCATTTGAGATATGGGACATAGAAAAACATAACACAAGTAAATGCAAAGGAGCATAAGAATATTCTTCTATATTTCTCTATTAACAGTAGAGTACGCAAAAGCTGTTCTTAGAGGTCTGTTTTCACCTGACAAGTGCAACAGTTCCTCCTGCTTGACTGCCACAAGTACATCACATTGTTTATTGATGTAAAATAGGAGTTGCAGAAGCAGATGGTACAGGGATATATCTAATGGTAACCAGTATTCACAGTTAGAATATTATGGTCATGTTAAGGTGCATAAACCCCACTTAACCCTTTAAGTGCATTTCCTGGTGCAAAGAAGTGAAGCAGTGGAGAAAAAATCAAAATGCCTTCTTTCATAAAACTAATTTAAGTTTTAAATGTACTTCTGTCTTCATAGATTTTAAAGTTAAATTTCTTTCTTTCTTTCTTTTTTTCCATCAGAGCTCAGTAAATGGCTGGAACCTCTGGAGAAGCTCCGCTTTGAAATTAGTTGTATTCCAAATCTTATTGAATGTATTAAACAGGTTTGTAAAATTTCTAGATTTAGCTGAAAAACTTTTATGTTTCCACTCGTTTGTTTGTTTGTATGCCTCACTGGTATTATTAAACAATTCAGCATTCATAGGTAGCATTATTATTAGATGGCCTTCTGTCGTTTGCCTATTATAGTGTGTTTTCCCCTATGTTGTTTAACTATCCTAAATACTAAGTACATCAAGTACTAAGCACTTTCTTCTTCGCTTAGATGTCGACATTTAATTTATAACATACCTTATACGCTTTATATGCGCTGAGAGCCCTAGATCTGTGTGTGCTCAAATCCTTCACAAGACTGAATGTTTTGCTGCCTATTGTCCTATTTGATAGATTGTAAGTAGGGTATGTCTTTGGTCTCACAGGTAGATTGTAAGTAGGGCGTGTCTTTGGTCTCGCGGGTCTTTAAAATGTCTTACGAGAAGATCACATATCGTAGACTTGCTTTTTGCCTTCCAGGACAGGATTTCTTTTTATAATAGATAGATTTATCCTTTGTAATTGCAATTTTTCCTTAACATTTTATAAAACACTTTGAGCTACGTATTTTCTCTAAAAACATTCTATAGAAATAATTGTTGCCATCATGATCAAATAGAGAAATTAACTTTTTTTTTTTTGATTCTGCACATTTTATTTTTTAGTTTTCACACGAAAAGTAATCACATTCTCAATAATCAATCTGTCATTTTTTTGTTGTGCAGTGTTAAACGTGAAGTAAGCATAACTGTGCGTATTGACTATGTAGATTTACATGTATTTTGCAAAGTTCTTTGCCTTTTGGCTGAACGTTTTCTGATATATTATCTATATAATAATGGATTTCTGAAGCAGGTTTTCAGTAGGCAGTCAGTCATTCTGAAGATTTTTTAGTAATAATTGAAGTTCCATATCTAATTTGCCTTGGAAGTTAAGAAGGTTTTCAACACTTGGAACTCCTTGCCAGCAGTTAATGGAAACAGACTTGTTTGATGTATACTTAAGAATATGAACTACATAGTTTGCTTCAGCTTATTTTTATCCAGTTTGGTGGTACCAGTTACAGAGTTTCAAAGATAACGTCCCTGTTTTTGAATCCCACTGGCAAATTATATACCAAATGAAAATAGGTTATATGCAATATAGACTAAGCTATTGTGTCGAATTTTATTACTTGTTTATATATTAAAAGGTTTGTTGCATTAATTTTTCCAAAACAAAAATTGAGTAAAATTAAAAACCTGAATACTCATTGTATGCTTTTTATCATAATGCCATTTTAATACTGTGTTTCATTTAAATTCTTGGAGGTTTTAAATGAATCAACAAGGTATAACTTTTTTTAATAAGGAAAAATTAAACTAGGTCCAGCCTCCGGCACAAAAGAAAATCCTACTCTGTTAGAAGGTGCTTATTTAATAAAATCCATCACAAGACAGATCTGTAAAAAAAAACAGATTATTAGCTGCTAAAATTAATTAATTTTGTAGGAAAATAAACATTCCTAAATGCTACCTTACTTCTTTTTTCTTGATTAATTTGCTTAGGTACTATAAATTATATGAAATCTCCAAACTCTTTTTGTTTTAGAGCACCGTGAACTTATGGGCTATTATAAGTTTCAAGTTTTGGGACCACACAATAATTTAGTGGTAACACTGGGTTATTTAAAAAATGCATAATTGAATATATAGTATATAGAACATCTTTTTGTTTTATTTTGTACAGAGCACTGGTAAACAAAAATACACCCTTTGGCTTGTATTTCTCTGTAGTAGAGCTTTGCAGTAAGTTCAAAACCCCTTTTGAGAAGTTCACTGTCTGGCTATTAACAGTTCATGATTTGAGTGTGTACTTCAGTGTATCAAAATACGTCTTGCCAGGCACAACTTCCATTTATTGCATTGGAAACCTTTGTGTGATTGAATAAGTTTTGTTAATATCATGTGCCAAAATTCAGTTTGAAAAGAGTTTAAGGCCTTTAATTGTTTTTTATTTAATTCATAAACTAGATTATTACACACCTGACAACTCCAAGGTGATATTAAATGTTTGTAACAAAGGAGACATATTTAGTACTATGGTATTTGTTAATAACTTTCTTGGACCTAATTAAGTGTGTGCCATTACTTTCCCTTCCTTAGAATCTGGATAATTTGTTAACTCTGGAAGGAGCTGGACTGATGACTGCTCTCCGTGTTCTTTGTCACATTACCTGTCCACCACCAGCGATTGAAGGTTGGAGACAAATGATTTTAAGTATAATACTGCTCATATTATGCATGTTTGCATACATTTTACAAATCAAAGCACTTTAAAATATGAGGTGATTAGTTGGAAAAACTTACAATATTTTGTGATTTTCTTTTGGCTTCTCTCAGGCTAATGTACACAAACTCATAAAACTACAGCTTTATGCAGGATTCACTCATTTTTAAATTTTAAGATTTGGGATTACTTAATTTACACCCCTGTGGCCTCATGAATAAAACTTGCTTATGCTCAGGAATGTTTGTAAGCAGTTTCTTACACAATGGATTTATAAAGCACAACTAATGGCACAGAAATTGCCCTAATGTTACAGAAAGTTTCATCCATCTGACAATCCTACACAAACTTTTGGTTTTGGCATTTTACCAACACCAAACAGAAGCACAGTGAAGTGAACCGAAAATCAAAATTTTTTTTACGTGTTTCAATGATGCAGTAGTCACATTCTGATGTCATTCATCCATTCTTAGCCCTGTTATTGTAAACCTGTAACTGAACTGAGATTGTGTGATTTCTACATGTTGGCTCGGTAATGTAAGCTCCAGGTCACCATACAACTAAAAGAGGAGAGCTCTAGGATATCTAAAATGGCTTATAAATCAATCAATATTACAAAAATGGTCACAAATACCATTAATAATATTTAAATGATAATAAACATGTCTTTAGGTTTGTTTGTCTATGTAGCTTAATTGTGTCTAAGTAAGAACTTTTTATTTTAAAAGTTAGAAATTGTATGCATAAGCTCAATATTTGGTTGCAGTTTTCTATTAATTATTTGCTTCCTCTAAGAGGCAGAAATCACATTTTAGTTTTTTAAATACTTTCTGACAGGGTTATGTGTGATGTGTAATGGAGATTTGTTTAGACCAACACACTGCATTTTGTACAGGCACGGTATAAGAACCAGACGTATGCTTCCGTCACTCTTATTGACTACAGAAATTCAGTTTTGCTGAAAGGAGCCTTTTCCGTTGTGTAAAAGGGGAACATATTGTGTACACCATATTCAGGTTGAAAGTAAAAGTAAATTAGTCAAAATTCAAAATCAGATGGATTTCTTATTTAAACATGAATATGCACAAAATATACTGTACCTCTAAACTAATATAGTAACATGTACACTAAGGAGCCAAACCACTTGTAGTGATTATTCAACATAAAATGAAGAGTAGGTATAGAAAGGATTTACTCCAATAGGTTTTTGTCGGATAATGGCAACTCTGGTCTGTCATCACTGTTTTCTGGCCTTCAACATGCCTATAAGATTTTACCAAAAAAGGCTGGACCAAGCAACACACATTTCATTTCAACATTGGGTTTATAAAGAATGAGATCATCATGGACTATGTGATTTTTCTGAACATGTGCACATTTTAAATTTATTCTCCTATTTTTTTTCCAGCAACTAAAAATACTGCTTAAAATAATACTAAAAATTGAAATTCAAACATTAATATAACTGTACTATTGAATTAGTGAATTCCAAAATAATTTAATATATTTATGTTTAAACATACCCTTTAAAAGCTGTTTTTGTGACAAATAACTTTTAAAATCTGGTTTGTCAGAGAATCATTCAGGTAGGTTTGCAACATTTTCTATGGTAAGATTTACATTTACACAATTAGCTTGTAAAACTTACTAAAGAGTAACTTTTATTTTTTCTATGATATACAGTATTTTATAGTACAGTATTTCAGAACTCTTGTAAAAGAACCATTGCTGTGCTGTTTCCAAAATGTCTGACATGAGTGATCAGACTTGTTATTGCTTAGCCTGTGTGTAAATCCACAATTACAAAAGTTACTTGTAGTTAATTAATCGTAACTGAGAGACTGCATTACATTCACTAACGTACCATTCTACTATGTAACATAAGTGTTTTTACTGCGTTCTTCACATTTTAAGGGTTATTCTCATTAACATTAGTTTGCTCTCGAAAAACCAATCAAGTTACACAAATATAGTGTCTTCAGATTTGTATTCAGTAATGAAGCAGAGCTGTTTTGCCGTACTCTACATGTACATATCGTCTTAATTAAGAGATGCGCTTCAAGCATTTCAAGGACTGAAATCCTAAATACATTTAATGTTATTATTATCAAATGGAGCAGCTACTGCGTTTCATCAGTGATTTAGACAAGCCAAACAGCCACCTCGTTTGAAACTTGCCTCGATGTTTAATTGCTACAGCTGTTGTTGTCACTGTCACTGTTCCCGTAAGTGTAAATGGATGTGTGCAAGATGGTTTTATCTGCAACCCTGAGCTGTATCCGGCAGTTACAAAATGGTTGGATGTACGGACGAACGAGTGTAGATGTTCTCATTACAATCAAAGAATGATTGCAAAGCTTCCGTTCCTTTATTGGGACTGTGTAGGACACTGCATTAAATGCAGTTAATTCCCCCGTAATTTCATCTGCTGTAACATATGCATAACACCACAAGCCAAACAGTTGAAACTTGCTTCAGCTCACAAAGCTGCACAGATCCGTTTCTTAAGTAACTCCTAGATCAATTAAACTGGTAATAGCAAAATCCTGTGTGTTTCTGTGTGTTGGCTTTTTTTTCCATTAATATGCATGTTTTCCTGATTTGCACTTGGTGTATTTGTATTAGTAGTGTGAACGAGAGCCAGAGGTAATGGTATTGGCGTCAGGCAAGTCACCACCTAGATCAGGGGTGGGCAAAGTCATTCCTGGAGGGCCGCAGAGGATGCAGGTTTTTGTTCCAACCCAATTGCTTAATAAGAAGCACTTATTGCTCTAGAAACACTTCTGCTTCATTTTAGTTATCTCCCTCGTTAAGATTTTGAACCCTTATTGCTTATTTAAGTCTTAAAACAGCTGCATTCGTGGTTTTTAATTGCTCCTTATTAGCAATGAGATGCAAACGACAAAAGAAACCAGAAGTTATCCATTTTGCTTGTTACCCTTTATACCTGTGTGTATTTATCGTGTACTATTTGGTTTAATTAAATACTTGGAAGGAAAGAAAAGAGAAAAAAGTGAAGGATTGATAATTACCCATCCGTTTTACACTTCAAAGTATTTGGATGTTATCCTTAGAATGGAAAAAAAAATCTAGGATATGAGAATTACTTGACATAGCAGAGTTAAAGCACTAACAAGCCATGAAATGTAATTATTGGCAAGGATTGTATTCTAATTAAGCAACTTGGTTGAAACAAAAACCTGCGGCCACTGCGGCCCTCCAGGAATGACTTTGCCCACCCCTGACCTAGATAATGTTACATACCTTAGCATAAATCTCAGGATGGCGTGCCTCTAGACCCCTCTTCAGGTTTGTGGTGTTCTTTCCTGTGAGCTTCATTCCATGTGGCTTACACTGAGTTTTATTTTTGTCAGCATTGTAATAAATGTTGGTCCATACGTCTGACCGCTTTTTTTGCCTGAGAATCACGTTCAGAGATATAGAAGAGCAGAGTGGAGTAGCATTCTGGCTGCCGTGATGATTCCCTGATGGTGCCCAAACTAGAGTTATTCAAGTACAAGCATGCTTACAAATCTTGAAAATTGCACCACTGAATTCATGCTTGTTATTTGAGGTGTAATGTCATGTGTAATAGATGTGCAAAGAGCTTCACATCGCTCACGGTCTTTCTGTAACATTTTTGTTTTGTTTAGTTTTTGTCAACAGTGTTTTTAAAAGCATTTGTCTTAGTTTTTGTCATTAAAGGTGCATTTTCATGTAGTTTTCGTTCCATTTTTGTCACTGAAAAGATGTCATTGACAAGTATTTTTTGTCTTAGTTTTTATCAACAGAATTAACACTGCTGTGTGCCAAATTCATTGAATAACATATCTGCAAGAAGTGTAGCCTTAAAAACTGAGAAGAAATACCCTTTATTTGAGGTCTGTTTTACTAATGTATCTGTATTTGGTGAAGCATACACTCAAGTTCTCATTCACTGAACTTTTGTTTCCTTCATTCCCCCATGGTTTGAACATAGTTAGATTTTATGGTGATTGAGTCATGAGTTTTCAAAATGGGTGTTTTTAAGGCGTAACACAGTTACTGGTGAGAGATGATAGAGAGTAGGTAAAAGTGCGTGCAAACATTCATAGTATTAAGCTTATTTGAGATTTATAAACACACTGTGAGACATGACATGCATACTGTTTTATAAATCTGATTTTTGTGTGCATAGGCCTTTTTTGCCTTTCTACCATAAGGAAGATTTTAGTAGGTAATCTCCAGGGTATATACATGAGGCCTATGGATAGTGGAATGTTACCCATGGTTGGCAAAATTGCTCACATTTCTTTCTGCTATATGCAAGTTAAAAAACTTTCTATTCATATTCATATTCTAAATTGATTTAAAACTTGACCTTTGACTTTATCTGTCATAAACACTGACAATTATTCAGTCATAACTGTGTGTTTTTGAGTGAATATATGTAGTATGTAGCTCTTTGTCCTTTTAGAAGATGATCTAATGTTACATGTCACTTAGAAGACAAATTTAATTTTGGACAAAGTGATAAAATGATACTGCAAAGATAATCTATATTTTAATAGAAAAGATTATTAGAAAGACTGAAAAGCAGTAAATTTTTTTATAGCTTGGGTATTTCTATGTGTGTATAACTTCTTTTTTTTTTTAATGACAGGACAGCAGAAGGATCTCAAATGGAACCTTGCTATGATTCAGTTGTTTTCTGCTGAGGGCATAGATACGTTCATAAAAGTACTGCAGAAACTGAACGGTATCTTACTCCAACCTTGGAGGTTACATGGTAACATGGGAACCATTTTGCAACGACTTATGATCCTTTCTGTAGCAGGGTGCACCTTGCGCCTCCTTAAGTGCATGCTTACTGAGCTGTTGAGGGGTGGCTCTTTTGAATTTAAAGACACACGAGTGCCCAGTACACTTGTTACACTGCACATGATCCTGTGTTCAGTTCCAGTTTCTGGACGTTTAGATCCAGATGAACAGAAGATACAGAATGACATTGTTGACATTCTACTTACATTTACTCAAGGAGTTAACGAGCAAGTTACTGACACTGAAGAGACTTTGGCAAACAATACGTGGTCTCTGATGCTGAAAGAGATGCTGTCCTCTGTTTTAAAAGCTCCAGAAGGGTTTTTCTCTGGACTTGCACTTCTTTCTGAACTATTGCCACTTCCCCTTCCTATGCAAACAACTCAGGTAACTATTTCATTTATAACTTTTTGGTATTTTAGAGTTTTTTGGAAAGCAAAAGCCTTTCTAATAAATAACTTATTGAGCATGTTGAATGTCTATCAATATGAGCTTTTGTCTCAGAGATTGTAGAAACATTTTTGTGAGTAACTCTTTAAAATCAAATTAAATATTTAAGTTTAAATGGATGTGCTTTGATATGAATGATTTTTATATAGTGAAGCTAATATTATTGTCTTTCAAGTCATAGTGTTGCTGCAGAGGAGTTAATAAAAGTATGATTTGTGTTTAATTATTTTTATGAATGCGGGTTTTAGTTAACATGCAAGTTGTTACAATAATAATGAATACCACATATATTAATATTAAAGTATTACAGCTGCTAATTGGAGATAAATAACTACCTTCTATTAAAATTCACTGCTTTACATTTTTCCGTCTAGCTTGGAATCTAGCATTTCTGCTTTTTTCCCCATTTTTTTCTGTACACTTACTGTTTAAATCTCAGTCAATGTAAATAAACTGATTATTATTTTATGAAAATAGTGTGACTTCAAGTTTGGTCACTATGTAAATAATTGATTCTGCCCCTTCTATGGAGGTTTTCTACCTCGTAATCAATTCTTTTAAAGAGCAGTCTGGCTCCCTGCTAGCTTGATATTGACAAAATAAGTTCATAACTTAAAAAAAAATGGATTTGTTTATATGATATCTATTCACGTAAGTTACCGAGTATGCTGTATGTGGTACCTTTAATAGTGATATAGCTTACATCAAACGTTTAAAGAGTGTTGTTACAACATTTTGTATTATCCTTGGAGTCATATCTGTAGACAGTTGCACAGATAAAATTAGGTGATAGTCTCTTAAACGGCAGCTTACAAAGGAAACCACCATAGACCTCATACAAATATAAATATGCTCAGTAAAAGAAAATAGTATTTTTGCCCTTTATGTTAAGAACAAGATTTAGAATTTTTTAGGGGTTTTGTACAGCTTCTCCTCTTTGTGCTTTAGTGTTAGTGTTATGAAATGTGAAATGGTGCATATTACCTAAGCTAGTGTACTTATGTCTACTTTTCTATTCTGTTGTGAGATATTAATGGGTGTTTTGAAATCTGTGCTAAATTTTCTTAAATAACAGCTAACTTTACCTTACTAAGGTAATATTCTGTGTTTCAAAGCTTACCATCATATTCTTGGCATATTTTTTTAAATAAACAGATATTCAGAATGCCTATATTACTTGTAAACATTGAACTATAATAAAGTTGTCAAGATTAAATATTTAACAGTTACATTTTTGTTGAATTATGTTGACAGAACATTTCTTCACAAGACATTGCAGTGGCACTAAATACAAGGAAACTGTGGAGCATGCATCTTCATGTTCATGCTAAACTAATCGAAGAGATTGTGTGTTGCTTTTCTGGAACAGCATGTCAGCCAGTGGTTCATATGTTAAGACGAGTGTGCGTTCAGTTATGTGACTTGGCATCTCCAACTGCACTGCTTATTATGAGGACAGTACTGGACTTGATCATGGAAGAGATACAAATGTAAGATTTAATGCTTAGAATAAGCATAAGATACAGTGTGCTTCATGAAAAAGACTTTATTTTAAATTTCTTTTGTTTATATTCCATAACATGTTGTATATAATTTATGGTTTAACAATAACTTCTTACATTAGGCTAAATTATGGATGCTTATGCCATTTTTTGCTTCTGTTTTCTTCACAGCTCTCCTGAAGGAAAGGAAAAGGTTTGTTCTGCCCAAACTACACGTCTGTTTGCACTTTTGGATTCTCTTGCCTCACATCGATCTTGTAAAGTGGCCATTTTGCATCTCATTAGTTGTGCCAGTAAAGGAGATGAGAAATATCCCGAATTATTTCAGAATATATTAGGACTGTTGCAGTTTTCAAGTGACAGCAATATTCATCAGCAGCACTGTGCAGAATTCATTGTGACCCTCATCCAGTCTCTTTGTGACCAGGTATTTGGATCAAATATTTCAATAATATCTGTTTGAAATTCTCCTTATATGCCTATGCATTCAACTGTTCTAATAATAATTTTATGGGTATATAAATGCACATTCAAAATGTGTATTGTACATTGTTTCCTCTATACTCCTGAAGACACCTCAGTGTACAAAATATGTTTCTCTTTCCCTTATTTATTTCTTAGTGTTTTCCTTAAAGGTTTGATTTACATTTGTAGAACTGGAATCAGTAGTACCAGTCAAACATTTTGTATTCCTTCTTTCCTATTACTGAAAGTGTGATACAATGCTTACAAAAATGTTTTAAACTTAACAAAATTATTTGTATGTATATGTATATTTATGTTTATGCACTTTTAAAAGTGATATACTGTAATTTCACATCACAGTTTTCACTATGTTGATAAGTAGTGCTGTTTATTTAATTGTAAACATTATTTAATATAGATAATGCTTTGATGCTAGGTAACACTGTTGCATAGTGGCTGATTTTCCTTACTCACATATGCAGAGGTTCAGATTTGATTATTAGCTTTGATCATAGTTTTTATAGACTTTCTGTGATTGTGCGGATGAATTGGTCTGAATGAGTGTTGTCTTGTTTTCTGAACCTTCTTTTAGCAGATAAGGGTATTGGGGCTCTAGGGACTATCTCCACAGAAAGACAAGAAGCAACCCTATATATAGGTATAGATTTTAAACTGAGCTAGGATCAGGGCCAGCTCCACCATATAGCCAAACGACGTTTTCTGTGGTCACGGCATTTTGTCATCTATAACAGATGTAGCTTTTGGGGTTGGGAGAGGGTGCACATGTATTTGGGTGATCTATGGCCCTACCACTCTTTGATATAACACCAAGGTACAAATTGTGTGATCTCCAAGGGAGGCTCCAAATTCGCCCTAACTGTGGTTCATTTCAACTTTCTTACAACTTGTGTGAAAATCGCAGCAGACTAGCACACCTTCTCCACTCATCTGTCAGTCATATGTGTGACTTGTGCAAAACCCCATATGAGACCCCCAGAACAAATAAAACACACTGTTTTATCTGCAAAAATGTTTAAACCAATTGCCTTCAAGCCTTTTTTAACAGCATTTTCACTTTTGACTAGGGCAGCAAAAAATCTAGAACTGGCACTGGCTAGGATTACTCTATTCCTGTTTGACCACAATAATGGTTGTTCTTACATTGTCAAACAATTAAACCTATACATTCTCAGTTTATAATGGCTAAATTCTTTAAGATTCTACATAGCTTGTACAGATTGGCTTTAAAAACTGCTGAATGCTAGGTATAGGTTTTGATTTTGCTGACTTTAAATTCTCACTATTTCAATTAGTGTGGGTAAGTGCTCAAAGATTTTAAGATACGTGTTTGCTCCTGGAGACCCTTAGGTGAATAAGTATGAATAAATGGAGAGCATGCAGACTTTACTTATAGTATAGTGTTCAGTAGTACTAGTGTGATGAATCTTATGATAAATTATTCCAGATTTTAGATACGTAAAAGGAAAAGGCCAACTCATCGGTGTATGATGATCCAAGATTACAGTTAGGGGTGTAAGGCTGGGTTTATACTTGACTCTCAGAATGCTTATACGCATGCATCATTGCTGCCTCACATTCCCAGTGCACATTCTCTGAGCATATCGTCAGAAATTAACACAACACATGTGCAAGTTGCAGTACCAGCAAAAATTTGAGTGGCATGTGTTCAAATTTTAGTACGTGACATCAGCATCATTGTTTACTATCGACAGCAAGCCACATTGCAGCTCCAGTGAAATCAATCAGCCTGTTTCAATGTTTGAGGAATGGTTTGATGCAGTGAAGCAAATCCTCAAATTTAAATGCTGACATGCAAAAGTATTCATGGTGTTTTTCTTCATCCATTTCATGCATAGGCAATTGAAGCGTTGCATATTCCCTATCGTAATTTCAGATGTGTTTCAGATGACAGTCATCAATACTTACAAAGAATTTTCTCTCTGCAGTTCAATGCCTTTCAATAACTGAATCCTATTTAGAGTTCAACAGACTGCAGTTATTGAGAACATTATACATTATCTACTGTATAGTATCACATCTGTCTATTGAGTATAGGCGAACAAGGACTGATATGTTAGTCACATCAGCATTAAGTTGTAACTCATTAACTAATTTCAGAGCAGTTTATGTTCTACAATTGGGTCCAAAACCCTAACTGGTAGAATTCAAGAATGCAATTTTAATTTATTCATTTAACTGTTGAAAAAACACATTTTCTAGAATTTTCTTTAACCGAGTTTACAAAATATATCCATTTATTTATTTATTTATTTATTTATTTATTTCGCTGTAGCCTTTATAGTGTCGAGTTAAACATTAGATTCTATTGGGCAGCGTACTTTGTATTCAATGCTGTCGGTTAAGCAGTCACAGACTTCTTTAAAAAAGCCTGTACAGACTGGGACAAGGGAGCAGTTGGAAAGTTTTGAGTTGAGTAATTATTTGCATATTCAAGTACAAGAACCAGTCTTGATTGGGGTACCAAGACATCGCAGCACACCCGGTCGCGCACATTCACATATTTACTTTACACCTGACCTGGAAATCCGCCCAGCCTGCATATATTTAGATGTTAAAAACGTGGAAATCTGCCCAGCCTGCATATTAAGATGGTAAGAACATAAAACTTTGAAAAATTAGAGGAGACAAGTCCATCAAGCTTTTTATTTTTTTTTAGATAATAGCTAAGCTCTTCCAAAATCTCATCCAGTTATGATTGTCAAGGTTCCTGCTTCAACTGCATGTTTCAGTAGTTTGTTCCAAATTTCTACAGCTGTCTGAATAAACACGTGCTTCCTGGATTCAGTTGTAAATATACTTCTCCTTAATTTCAACTGGTGTTCTTGACTGTATGATTCACTGTTTAGCTTTTTTGCTGAGTCTGCTTTATCAATGCCTTTGAAAATTCTGCAGACCTGGGTTAGGTCCCCACACAGTCTCCTCTGCTCAAGACTAAACAGGCTTAATTCTGTGAGTCTGTCAGAGTATGACATATCCTTAAGTTCTGGGATGTTCCTGGTTGCTCTCCTCTGCACACTTTAAGTGCTAATATGTCTTTTTGTAGTGTGGAGACCAAATGCAGTTTTACTAGTGCATTGTGTAGTCTGAGCATAATGATACTTGGTTTATATTCAACAGTTTTTACAATCTAATGTTATTTTTTTGTCTTTTTAAATGCTTGTTCACATTAAAGGTTATGAGAAAAGACAATTCCCCCTCAGGGATTAATAGAGTATGTCAAATTAAAAAAAAAAAAAATTAAACAATTAAAATTCCTTTTCAATATAAACTCCTAAATCCTTTTCTGAGATTGTATCCTTTAGGGCAGTGTCTTCTGTCTTGTATTTATAATTGATGTTCCTTTTGCTAACATGTAGCACTTTGCACTTTCTACATTAAACTGCATTTTCCAAGTCTTCACCTAGTACTGAAACTTTTCCAAGACTTTCTGAATCGTTTGTGCTGCCTCCTCAGTATCTGCCATTTTACAATTTTAGTATTAAAAACTGATGTCAGAAGAAAAGGGATATCTGTAGAGAAACACATTAACACTGGAAGATTGTGTAGATTCTAGTGTCCACTACCCATGCCAATATTAGTGCTTTTGGGATTCTACTTTTGCTGTCTTTATTATAAGCATTTTTTTGAATAATAGATCTTTTACCCAAAATTATGCTGTGGAACTGCTGTTGGCAAAAACCAGGATTTAAAACCATGCTAGCTTTGCAGCATTGCCTTTATATTAGTGGGGGGCCCTGAGCAAGTAGTTCAATGTTTTGGAGTGGCGTGGCTTAAAGTTTGGGAATGCCTAATGTAGATATTCACCTACGCTATATTCACGTATGGTAATATATTGTAGCGACTGGTAAATTATTTGCTTTCTTTGCATGTATGCAGCATTCCAACTGTACAAAACGCAATTTAGATGCATATACAGTCATGGCCGAAATTATCGGCACCCCTGGAATTTTCTCAGAAAATGCACTATTTCTCCCAGAAAATTGTTGCAATTACAAATGTTTTGGTATACACGTTTATTTACTTTATGTGCATTGGAACAACACAAAAAAACAAGAGAAAAAAAGCCAAATCTGACATCATGTCACACAAGACTCAAAAACTGGGCTGGACAAAATTATTGGCACCCTCAACTTAATATTTGATTGCACGCCCTTTGGAAAAAGTATCTGAAATCAAGCGCTTCCTATAACCATCAACAAGCTTGTTACACCTCTCAACTGGAATTTCCAACTACTCTTCTTTTGTAAACTGCTCAAGGTCTGTCAGCTTTGAAGGGCGCCTTCTCTCAACAGCAATTTTGAGATCTCTCCATAAGTATTCAATCGGATTTAGATTCGGACTCATTGCTGGCCACTTCAGAACTCTCCAGCGCTTTGTCTTCAACCATTTCTGGGTGCTTTTAGAGGTATGTTTGGGGTCATTGTCCTGCTGGAACACCCATGACCTCTGACGTAGACCCAGCTTTCTGACACTGGGTCCTACATTGTACCCCAATATCTTTTGGTAGTCTTTAGATTTCATGATGTCTTGCACACAGTCAAGGCATCCAGTGCCAGAGGCAGCAAAACATCTTAGAACCTCTACCATGTTTGACTGTAAGTACTGTGTTCTTTTCTTCATAGGCCTCATTCCGTTTTCTGTAAACAGTAGAATGATGAGCTTTACCAAAAAGCTCTACCTTGGTCTCATCTGTCCACAAGACGTTCACCCAGAAGGATTTTGGCTTCCTCAAATGCATTTTGGCAAACTCCAGTCTGGCTTTTTTATGTTTCTGTGTCAGCAGTGGGGTCCTCCTGGCTCTCCTGCCATAGCGTTTCATTCCGTTCAGATGTCGACGGATAGTTCGAGCTGAAAATGTTGAACACCCTGAGTCTGCAGAACAGCTTGAATATGTTTTGAAGTTGATTGGGGCTGTTTATCCACCATTCGGACTATCCTTCGTTGCAGTCTTTTATCAATTTTTCTCTTCCGTCCACGTCCTGGGAGATTAGCTACAGTGCCTTGTGTTGTGAACTTCTTGATTATGTTGCGCACAGTGGACAAAGGAACATGAAGATCTCTGGAGATGGACTTGTAGCCTTGAGATCGTTGATATTTTTCCACAATTTTTGTTCTCAAGTCCTCAGACAGTTCTCTGCTCTTCTTTCTGTTCTCCATGCTTAGTGTGGCACACTCAGACACACAACAGAAAGGTTGAGTCAACTTTTCTCCATTTTAACTGGCTTCAGGTGTGACTGCTATATTGCCATCACCTGTTTCTTGCCACAGGTGAGTTGAAACGAGCATCATATGCTTGAAATAAAATGATTTACCCACAATTTTGAAAAGGTGCCAATAATTTTGTCCATCCCATTTTTGGAGTTCTGTGTGACATGATGTCAGATTTGGCTTTTTTTCTGTTTTTTTGTGTTGGTCCAGTGCACATAAAGGAAATAAACGTGTGTATACCAAAACATTTGTAATTGCAACAATTTTCTGGGAGAAAGGGTGCATTTTCTGGGAAAATTCCAGGGGTGCCAATAATTTCGGCCATGACTGTAGGGTAAGCAATACAACAAGCGCCTTGGAAAGTATGACTTTCTTCCATTAATATGGCTTTCTTACATGAAGGGTGTTCAATCAGGGATTGAAGAAAATGTGCAGGATCTAGTCAGAGAAGGGTTACATCTGTGCACATTTAGAGTCTGCATTTTTAAGTTTTCGCCCTTCCACATTACAATGCCGTGCCGGCATTTTCTGAAGTATATGGCTGTGGAGAAAGTTTTCAAAAGTTTCCATTTTCAGGGGTTAAAAATGCCAGGGTTATATGTGGACAGTAGGCGAAAATGGAGATTAATGTTTGTGTTTTTAAATGAAAATGCAGCATTGTTGACATAGTCTAAGTCTTTGGAGCTGCTAGTCACCACCTTATCAACCCATTTAAGTAAAATGATTAAATGTAAACTGATAATTACTCAAAGGTTTCTGTTCCTTGAATACCTGCAACATCCTAGCTGCATCACTTCCCTAATACTATTGGTTATAAACAAATAATGAATTTGTGAAATAATATAATCATACAAAAAATGAGTATAGTGAAATAACTCAATCATATTTGCAAAATAGAACATTGCCTTTGTTAAATAATGTGAGACATTTGTTAAACAATATAAGACATTTGGATATATTTCACTACACCATGCTTTAATAAGCTCCTGTAGTCCTAATCACCAACTGTGCCATGGCATACAGCATTGTCACTACACATACTTATAATTCATCCATTCCTATTGTTCAGCATCTGTTCACTAGATTCTTTTTATCTATCGGTAAGCTTCCAGAGACTTTGCAAAGTATGTTTCCTTAGATTTTTTCTGTGGTATTTTCCTATTTTTTTCTTTTTCTTTTAAAAGGTTTACTTTTTTGTCATTTTTGCTTCTCTTAATGTAACAATAATGTCTTTCCTGAAAAATCTCTACAGCTAAACAGAGCCCTTTTTCAGTCAGAATTTTTACTCATCTAGCAAAATGCCTTGCTTGCTGTACTTATTTTATATCGATGAATCCCTATACAGCTTGTAATACTGTTAGAGCACTTCTGGCATCAGCTGTCAAAAAGACATACTGTGGTTTAAAAACAGTAGCTGCACTCTGAGAGAGAAAAATGCTCTGAGCAATTAAATACTGAATTATTGGTTAAACTAGACAAACATTTTAGCTTGCGGTGAAAAGGGTAACTAGCATGCAGCTTGTTTCTTCCTATAGTGTAGTGGCTTCAAATTACATTCATATAAAGTTTGTTATACCTGTTTATAGTTTTTAGCAGCAGTTGAAAACCGAAGATGATGATGAAGATGTATTCTACCCTACAAAGCAAAATATAGAAATCCATATTCAAAAATAAGAAATCTAGGTACTCCTCATCATGAGGCCATTACTTCAGAGAATCACATAACTACAAAATAACTACTTTCTTAAACGTCTGGGCAGTGCCAGCAAATGTCTTTGTACCTGCAGTTACTGGTTGTTTATTTTTCCCAGTAGCAGACCCTGTTATCCCTTTGACCGATAGCATTTACTATGTAACAGTTTAAACTGGCATATGATGACCTTTGTCTAGATTGGTGTATAGCTGAAAGACTCTGTTGATACATTACATACATGGTCACATCTAGTGAAATATATCGCATTTCCATCTTTATGCTGGTGGCCGAATGTAGGAGTGACACTTCTTTAGAGAATGTATGGCTAGTGAGGTGCAAAAAACAAAAAAAAAAATTATTTATCCAGGCACAAATAAAATCAGAATTTCACTTTTAATACAGTGGAACCTCGAGATACGATCACCTCTGTATACGAGAAATTCAAAATACGAGGAAAGTATGAGCGAAAAATTCAGATCTAAATGCGAGCATTGGCTCGCGTAACGAGCCACGAGCCAGGCTGTGGGTATAGCTCGCGGCTTAGCGAGGGGGGCGTGGTAGCAGTTGCGAGCCGCGATCTGCGGTGTCTGCGTTTCTCACTTAAGTGCACAGGTGGGAAACTGCCCACATCCATGATTGTTCCTGTGGCTGATGGGCTGCAGCTATATAGAGAAGCGCGAGCCGGTTAAGGGGGAGAAGAAGTAAAAGAAAAGAGAGAGAGAGAGCGCGCGAAGGCAGGCAGGCAGGCGGTGCGGGAGAGCGAGCGAGCGAGTGCAGGCTCACGTGTAGCTGAACAGGCGAGCCAAACAGCTGAAGCAGGACGGTGTAGAGAAGGTCAGCTGCATTAAGAGTGTCTCGCCTGTTGCAGAGCCCGCAGGTGAGACGCTAACAGAGAAGAAGCACCGAGGATTGTCATCTGTTTTTTAAAGACTGCATCCTTTTGACGTTTTAACCTCGTGTTAAAGGATTGTTATTCTTGTGTATTTTAAACCTCCACTTCACAACTGTTTTAAGGATTATTTATTTAAAGATTTATTGAATGCTCTACTTCACTTTGGACACCTGTTTTGATTCTTTTAATAATCAGTTATATTATTTACCAGTGTTATTTATTAAAGGTAGACTACAGTATATATAATTTATCAGTGTTATTTGTTAGGAAAATTGATTTTTATGTTAATATATTTGGGGTGCGGAACGGATTAACTGGATTTCCATTATTTTCAATGGGGAAGTTTGTTCTAGATACGAGAAATTCGCTATACAAGCTCAGTGCTGGAACGAATTAAACTCGTATATAGAGGTTCCACTGTATTATACTGCAATACCTCTGATCTGTGTTCCTTCCTTATATCATGAGCTTTAACAATTGTGCTAATAAAAGAATCAAAATACGGACCTGTTCTTTCTAACCAACAAGAAAATAATGTTGGGATAAAAATTAACTGGTATGTGAAGTTCATTATATAAGCTTTATCTATGCAGTAGCTGGGTAGAACTTCATTTACCTCATTTTATGTTTTTGCAACCATGCATACTTAGGGCAGTAACATTATTTAGTAAATAGTTTTAATTTCTTTTAACCATTTTTATTTATTTACTTTTATCTTACATTGTAAATTTTATGCACGCTTCTTTATTGAACAGCAGTGCTTAAAAAAGAAAAATGAATACATTTTTCATTGAGAATAATATGTATTTGGTTTAAAATACTATGAATTTTCCTGTTTGTCTTTTTTTTTTTTTAATTTTCTAATTCATAGTACTTTAGGCATAGCAGGGATTTTACTGGTGTTGTCAGATGCAATCTTTTTTTTTTTTTTTTTTCTTTTTCTAGCATTATGACAGATGGCACTTTAGAGCGTGTCCTAGCTTTACTGTGTTTTGTTTTTGTTTGTTTGTTTTGATTTGATTTTGTTTTTCAATAACCAATATTTATTTTCACATTCTAGGATATTGCTCTGATTGTTGCAAGTTCTTTGGATGGCACAATTTCAGAGACTGAACAGCTAGCCAGTGCTCTGCCTTCTAAGGATCTCTTGTGCACTATGTGTGAGAGCATGCTTGAATTATTTAGTAACACAGAAAGCAGCTACACCTTATTACTCACCTCTATTAGAACAATGATGTTTTTGACAGAGCATGATTATGGATTCTTTCATCTTAAAAGGTAATCTTGAAATATTTTTGATTATTATGTATAATAATGCATTAAAACAAATGTAAACAATTAAAACAAGTATGAAAATTTTTAGTATCTTATTGAAAGAAATTAAAACAGTAGGAATAGATAGGATGATTGTCTCTAATAATTGTTTTGTTAAAATAAAAAAAATCAACTTTCTTTGATACGTTTGCTTCTGGCAAATTAGTATGGATTGTGTACAGAATAATAAGCATTCGCAGTTATATTTGGTTGTTCATTTTTATTTCCAAGTTCCCTTAAGAAGCATAATACTGCCATCTACGGTCTTCTGAAAAGAGTGGTTGGTGCTTTCAACAAAGACGCTGCTGAGCTTGTCTCTGCCCTCCTTGATTTTCTAAGACAGATTCTGAACACAGATTCTGTGGTAAGCTTTCCTTTTTTACGTAAATTCTATTAATTTTTGTGATTCTTTTTATTGTTGAGTAGTTGCGATAAAGATTACTTTTTTCACTTTTATTTTAATGTTAGTTTTGTTATTTTAAGTGATCCTTCTCAATCTGAGGGTACTGGGCTATTTATGTTTGCATATACTGTATATTTAAAGTAAAAACAGAATAATATTTCAGGAACAGTATAATTTATTATACAGATTTATATATCTATAGATTTTTGGGTTCTTAATGCTCCTTGTTGATAGTAGTATAAGTGAATTATATATATATGACCATTTTTTGATTTTCAAAAGAGAGTACAGAGAGACTGTAAAGAACACTTGACACGGGTTTCCAAAATAGTAAAAAAATTGTTTTTTCTAATAAAAAAAATTGAATCAATTACATTTATCATAAATAAATCCTCATTGGTTACAAAAAATATTAATTTGAATGGAATATTTTGAAAGCTAATGAAACAAGTAAAGCATTGTTAGTTTTTGTGGACATAAAAGCGGCCATGTACACAAAAACACAGAAAAACACTTTTTACACACTAGGCTTTCCATTGCTTAGTTATTTGAAATGCCAAAACAGCCTCAACTACATCTATAGCATGCTCTCCTTTACATAGCCTCATAAAGTATTCTTTCAATTTTAATTAATATATTTTGAGGCAAAGTAGCTTTGACAGACATAATGGCACTGTACATAGTGGCTAGCTTATTAATAGGGTAACTTGCTGAACCCCCAGGTCTTTTTTTTATTTGGCCTGTACTATTTATTGTAACAACAATCATGTCATTACATGTGGCAGGTAACAGCGACTACCCACTCAGAAGCTGGTGCCTTATGCCTTTCTGTAACCCCCAGACCACAGATGAGATGCGTTATAATGTTCCACATGATTTATGCTCTAAATTGTGGAGTGCCTCCAGATACTCTTGAATACAGGTGGCAGTTTCTTGTTGCCTCAAGTGGGATGCTGTTATACCAGCCAAAGAAGTTCTGCAGCTCGTGATTGCATATGTGTGAGTTTTATTAGCATGCTCCAGATATGCATGTTTCAGGGGGGTGTTCAAGACGTGTTCACGTACACACATTTACACGGTGATGGTGATTTCATAAAGGGTTTATAAAAGAGACGCAGGTATTCCTGTTTTCATCTCCTTAAAATTGGCCTTGTGTGTGGGTGAGGATCTAATTTTAATTAACAATTAAATGAGGAAATTACTAAATGTTTGATCAGAACTGAATTTGACACTTGAGAATTTGTATGGCAAGATTCCTATGTTTTTTCACCTTGTATTAAACTTAATTTCCATCACAAGAGGCATCACAAAGTATTCACCCTCTTGAATATTTTTGCAGGCAATTCTTTAACACCTCTGCATTTTAACATAGTTGTTAGAAGCAGATCATAGAATGGTTGAAATAGTTTTACTGTCAAATAATGCAAAGAGTACGCGACACGTGTTTCACCCTAATTCTGGGCTCATCAGGCGTATGATCTGCTTCTCACAACTGAGGGCACCGTGGCGGATGTTAGCAGACTTGCTGGCCAACCACAAGCGTTACCTGGTAGGTAACCACCCATACAATCAGATTGTGACACAGACTACGAATGCCGTGAGTATATATATATATATATATATATATATATATATATATATATATATATATATATATATATAATGTGAATGTAGGGGTGGGCGGTATGACCAAAATTCTATATCACGGTATTTTTCTAAATTATCCCAGTTTCACGGTATTGGACGGTATTTTTTTCCCATGCATGAGTGAATGTTAACCACATTTTCCACTGCAATTACTGCAGTAGACTAGCTAAGAATAACCTATTCCACTGTTATGAGAATTGTACATTGTACAAAAAAACATTTTAATGTGCACACAAGTATTAATACAGGTTTGCATGGCCCCATAAAGTGATAGTTTTCAAGGGGGTGACACTAATGAAGAGAAGGAATCGCATTGCATGACAGTTGCAGTCAAAATATAGAATCTTTTTATTGAACAAATTTTGCAGAAACTTAAACTATGATTTTGACAACATATTTTCAACCATCCAAAGAGGCATTTAGACTTAGTAAAATATCCAGAGGTGCTTGTCAAAACTTGCATTGCACTGAACATGTCTTAGAAAAGTAATAAATAGTAAATATTTTTTGTGAACCAACTACACTTTGTTAATGTTAACCATCTCTGTCCACTGACACGTTAAAGTGACTTTTTCAACAACTTTACCATCAATAAACTGCATAATATTTAAACTAATAAATAATAACAATAAAATAAATAATAGTATTATTACTGATAGCTGCACTATTACTTCAAGACTTCAAGCCCATGTGCATTACACAGTATTCACCAAATTAAACTAAAATAAAACAAGTACAACTTTGTGATGACATCCTTACCAACTGTACCATCATTTAGGCAAACTGCATTAATATGGACCTTGATTCAAGCTAAGCTATATACATAAATAAAATAACTGCAACTTGCATTTACTGTATAATGCTATTTGTGGTATAGCCCTACGGAAGTGCATTAGGGCCACGGTGAAGAAAAAAAAAATACAGTAAAGAAGGAAGAAAAAAAACAAAGCTGACTTTATTCTCGACATTTCCACTTTAATTTTGACACTTATGTCAAGATTAAAGTCAACATTTCCACTTTATTTTCATAGTTTACTTCATAATTAAAGTAGAATGTCATAAACTAAACTTCATCCTAAAATCAATGTTTAATTTACTTGATTTTCTCAAACCCCGTCATAAGTTAATGCAGCACATTAAATGCTTTGTGTTGTGTTCCCCGACCCAGTTGTTAATCACTATGCTTCTTAAACTGACTTCCTATGCACTACGAGGAGGCAGCAATCACCGCACAGAATCCATTCATTTCATGGTATTCCTGCTCTCTAAAATTTAGAATGCTAAGATAAATACTTGGTATCATTTTCATGATGAAATGCATTAAAGCAGGTATTAAATATGCACAGTAGTGAGGCGGTAGTGCTGCTCCCTGGCAGTAAGGGGTCCCCAGGTGTACGTTCAGTGTAGAGACCTTTATGGCAGGTGTGACGAGGTTCCAAAAAACTGGATGTATGAATGGGTATCGCACAGGTTTAACTTAAATATTGTGTAAATGTTGGGTTTGTGATCTGGTGGTCGGAGACACGAACACAGAATTCAATGCATGTTCTTCTGAGCGGGCTTTCTTTATTGCACGCGTGCTGTCTCTAGTTCCTATCCGTCCTTTTTCTTTCTCCACATAACCAACAACCACACGATAAACGTCTTTGTGAAATAAAAACTAGTTATAAACTTAGCCCACGGAGTGTTCAGAACTTTAAAAATATCTTCGTTATAAATGTTTAATTATGCCATCCATTCAGAGATGCGCCCATCTCTGAACGAGTCGCCAGCACATCGAAGGATGAATACAAGCAAAACATACACTAGCAGGGTCAATATAGCACAACAAAACCCCACATCCTACATGACTTTGAAAGGAAACTGAAGCGCCATATAAACCCACCAGAAAAACATGCAAATGCAAGGCAGGCACGCCGCCATGCCCCCATATGATTAATGCATGCTTTAATGCATTTCACCATGAAAATTATATTAAGTATTTATTTTAGCATTCTAAATGTTCAGAGAGAAGGAAGATCATGAAGTGAATGTATTCTGTGCGGCGATCGCTGCCGGCGTCTCCTCTTAGTGCAAGAAGAAGTCAGTTTAAGAATCACTTAACACAAAGCATTTAATGTGCTATATAACTTATGACGGGGTTTGAAAACATGTCGTCACACTATTACACAGTACCCAGGTACATTACACTGTATTGAAAACAAATAAAACAAGTACAACTTGGCTTGCAGTATTATCCAGTAGTATAGAAACAGTTTCCCGCTGCGCCACGTTCCGAACGTCGTTTAGGCAATTTAAACCGGTGTTGCGGTATAAGAAAAATCCATATCATAAAAAAAAATAAAAAACCGTTTTCGGTATGAACCGGTATACCGCCCAGCACTATGTGAATGTATGTATGTATATATGTATGTTTATATATATATATATATAATATATATATATATATATATATATATATATATATATATATGTAGACTAGCAAAATACCCGTGCTTCGCAGCGGAGAAGTAGTGTGTTAAAGAGGTTATGTAAACATATATATACATATACATATATACACATATCTACATATACATATATATACATATATATATATATATATATATATATATATATATATATATATATATATATATATATATATATATATATACACATATCAACATATATATATATATACACATACATATACACAGATACATAAACACACACATATACATCCATCCATCCATCCTCTTCATATATACATATATACATACATACATACATAGTGCGTAATAACACGGTCTGTGATTGTTACATGGGAGGGAGACGACAAATCACAGCTTCCCGCTTTCTAATCGGGCCTGTGATTGGTGCTTTGACTGATGCCTAGATCCCACAGTATGTCCCCTTAGGAGAGGCGTTAGGCAAGTGCAATTGAATATTGGTGCTGCAAGTTTAGCTTTACACCTGTTTTTAAGGCTTATTGACTGAAAGGGGCTTTCATGAAAAAACTTAGGGCTTTGCTACAGGATACACCCTCCACAAGTTAAGGAAGTAAAAATAAAGGTATATATTTCTGTTTTATTTAAACCTTTTAAGTTTGTATGTGGGCGGCATGGTGGCGCAGTGAAAGGTGCCAGTTAGGAGACCCGGGTTCGCTTCCCTGCGTGGAGTTTGAATGTTCTGCCCGTGTCTGTCTGGGTTTCCTCCGGGTACTCCGGTTTCCTCCCACAGTCCAAAGACATGCAGGTTAGGTGCATTGGTGATTCTAAATTGTCCCTGGTTTGTGGGTGTGTGTGCCCTGCGGTGGGCTGGCACATTGCCCGGGGTTTGTTTCCTGCCTTGTGCCCTGTGTTGGCAGGGATTGGCTCCTGTATTTAGGATATAGCGGGTTGGATAATGGATGGATGGACATCTGTATGCATAGCTCCATTTGCCCGTTTTCGTTTTTTTTCTTTCTTCAGTAATATTTCAGCAAACCCGGAGCTTGTCAGTTCAAATCCTGGTACTGACACCACTGTCTGACCCTGAAGAAGTCACTTCACCTGCCTGTGCTGCAAAAAACAAAAGTAATGTAACAAATTGTACCTCAGATGTTGCAAGTTGCTGGAATAAAGGCATAAGTAAAATAGATAAATATGTATTATACACATAGGAACTATTAATTTATTTTCAGTTAAGTCATCTGCAGCAAACTTTTATAAATGAGGGTTTCTCCTTTTTAGATAGTGCAAACTGTTTCTTCTTCATTGACGTTTTCTCTTGGAGAGCTTTTTTCATTTCATTGAAAATGAAAGCAGCAGCTGCCAAAATATGTAGCTTTCTTATTAATTTTTCAACATTGTGTAAAATAAATGTATAAAGTAACATAAAAGGTTTAAATACTGGTTATCCTTTTACACTAAAATATTACTAAAGAGATACAAAAAAAGTAAAATGGGTATGTTCTTTTTCTTTAAGGAGATTAAATATTACTGCAGAAAGAAAAAAAAAATTAAACAGCCAAATGGGGCTATGCAAACGAACTTAAAAGGTTTAAATAAAACAGAAATATATATTTTATTTTTACTTGCTTAACTTGTGGAGGGTGTATCCTGTAGCAAAGCCCTAACTTTTTTTTGTGAAAGCCCGTTTCAGTCAATAAGTCTTAAAAAAACGTGTAAAGATATTGACAATAAGCTAAGCAAACCCAGGAAGACATGGAATCGTTTAAATCAA
>NC_041406.2:136892820-136977820 GCF_900747795.2 Erpetoichthys calabaricus
AGTGACTGAGTTTGCTGAGATTTCACCGTGTGCATATAGCCTATTCTCAGGTACACTAACACACACCAGCTTAGAATGATTAATGTGCATATGTCTCAAGTCTTTGATCTTTCACTTTGTTTCAGATCATCTTCAGAATTCATTGTTTTGTTAACTAAAATGTTTCAATTTCTTCATTGTTTTTAGTTTAAACACAACTTACTCGACTTTACTCCTTTCTGTGGAATAAATATCTTATGTGTTGATTTTTCTTATATAAGGGTTGTTGTGCAAATGAAGTAACTACCACCATGGATGCTGATGGAAATGGTCCAACACGCTTGTTAGCTCTCAGCCCAATGGAGATGAAACAGCTTCTGCAATGGAAACTTAATGACCCAGACCACCTACTTCTTGACTTAGAAAAACAAGTAATGGTAATACTGGTAAAGTTGTTTACATTTGTACACCTCTTAGTGCATCTACTGCAAAAGAGTAAAGTTGCATAAATCTATTAATTAACATTTTTATATGTTTAAAAAATAAGTCCTTTTCAATATATTAAATAAAGTACATACTAGAACATTGCTGTTTTAATAGTATAGTTCTTTTGCAAAAGCTTCATTAAACATTACAACATTAAACAATGTGTAATTTATACCCTTTATGACCAACAATCTTGGTCTTTCTCAAGAGTTTTTCAATGTCTTATGATCACACCAATAGTAATTTGAATGGAAAACTGAAAAGGAGGAGAACACTACAGATATTAAGGTTTTTCTTTACTTATATTATTTGAAAACACTAATAAAGCCACATCACACACTTTCCCTTTCATTGTTAAAACACAGATTTCCTTTTTTGTCTTCTTGCATGACACAGAGAGTTACAAGAAGAATAGATGAATGTCATTGAATTTAGAGATAAACAACTGGACTTTAATATATTATATTTGTTGGTCCTGCTAATCTACATTCTGTGCCTGCACTCTTCTCTCCCATCAATCCCAGTATTAGGTGGTCAAATGCAAAGAATAGCACTGAATGAGATATACAGGGCACATTCATACGCGTAACCACACTGACACCAACAATTAAACATAGTTAATACCAATTATATTTTCAGTGGATTTAGTGAATAAATACTGTGTATATTTATTTTGCATGCAAGGTCAATTAAGTTGGTCATACACTAAAATACCTAGAGAGGTGTTTGTACAATGACTGCTTTTCTTTGTGTTCCAGTCGTTCTTAAATTGTTAATTTATGAAAATTTGAATGATTCATGCTGCATTTTAAAGGCATTACCCTAAGAGATGTTTTGTTTTTTTTACTGGAAATATGAGATACATCCTATCCATAAAATTAAAAATGGAATCAGTACATTAGCTTGTGTGTGTAAATGAAAAAAGACACATGTAAGGACTATTTTCTGAGTGATAAAATCAATTCAAGGTTAGAAATATAAAAATACTGTAGTATGGATTTGTATTCAACAGTAATGTAGCTATGACATATACTGTACTAAATGGTACAATCCTTTAAATGCTTTTTTTATTATCCTTAAATACCATTCCTTTTTGGTATTAAATCAGTAAGTTCTCTTCCTTCGCGTTCCCAACTCGTTAGTAACAATTACATTTATTACAGCACAAATACACCTCTTTGTCCATGTTTGGTTACTCGCCATGCCATCATTTTCAGGTGTTTCAAAACTTTCTCCGTAAGTTCTGTAAAATAAGACAAGGTCACAGACTGACATACGTAGGTAAAAAGTAGCCCCTGGAACCCCTGGTTCTGCAGTCCATGTCCTGTACAAACTCTTTCCTTTTACTTTATTAGATATACAATACTAGATGGATGAATGGAAATCCTATTCTTTGTTTAGGATATAAGCCACACTGTAGTTCCTTGCTAGTCTTTGCCAGAGAACTACAATGGCGTAAGTTGATTTGAAGGTAAACTTTTCTCGGTCATCAGTTCTGCACATTTGTCTTAGAAAATGTGAACATTGGATTTACTACATGGATAGTTTTGTGTAGTGTATGATATTTACAAATTCTATGCTCAGTAACCTCCAAAGCAAAAGCATAATGTTGATGAAAGTACAAAGAAAAGAATGATAGCGGATGAAAACTGTGTTCATGCAGTTTAATGATAATGACTGGAAGCAACGTCTCTACATCACATAGAAAAAAACTGTATATAGCTCATCATGAGGCATGTGTGTTGCATGAGCTTGGAAGCTCATTGTTGGCAGTCAGTTAGACGTACACAAAGTACAAAATGAAGATCCAAGTTTCTTTATTTACTTTTTGTACAAGTGAACATAGGAAATCTTACCTGGTCTGTTTAGTGAGGTGTTAGTTATGAAACACAGTACAAGTCACCTGTACAATACATGATAAAACAAATACACATATATGACTTGGTAATATGTTGCTTTAGGTTTATTATGTGTTTAATGTATTGTTGACTTATTCTAAGTGTCTCAAATTATTGAGAAGAGAAAACTGCAGAGGGATAAAAACTTCTTGAAGCAAGAGGTACTAGCATTGATACTAGCATACCTATGGCCACACCTCTGTTTAGAAAAAAGACTGCGTCCAGAGTAAATAAAGTCACAGGGGATTGCTTCAATCTTATTTCTCCAGCGTTTGGTATATATGGATTCAGTTTTGGGAAGAAAAGAGCCAGTGATACGATGTGCCTGCTTCATCACCTTTTGTACTGACCTCTTTTACTGGGCTGTGATGTTCCAATAACAGACTGTGATCTTTCCTCTAAGTACACTGTACATAGTGCTGTATTAGAAGCTCAACACTACTTGTTTCTGCATACCACACATCCTCAAGCATCGGAGGAAGTGAAAATGCTCCTCTGCTGTTTTGATGATGGCAGTGGTGTTTTGTGACCAGTTTAATTTCTCTGATATGTGCAGACTGGTAAATTTGAAACTGCCTACTATCTCCACCACTGCCCCATCAATGCAGACTGGTAAGCGCTTCACCCTCCACCTTCCTGAAGTCCATAATTTCTTTACTTTTGTTTCTATTCAAGGTGGGTTTGGTGATGTGACATCCAGTCAGCCAGACTGTTAATATCCTGATGATATACAGTCTCATACTTTTCTTTAGAATGACTGTGGTGTCGTCATTAAATATAATCATATGATTAGCATCATATCTGGCTTTGCAGTCAGGAGTTAATAGTGACTACAGCTTTGGGCTTAGACATCAGCCTTGTAGAGCTCCAGTGTTCAGTATCAGAGGCGATGACTGAATTTGTGTTTCTTTTAAAGAGTGGTCAAATTGCTACTCATACAACTTACACAAATTGCCAAATTAACAAAATGATTCAGAGACTGTGTTGTAGTTTAAAGCAGCACATTACAACACCTACATTATAGGCATTATACCTACATCATTTTATTTAGCAACTTCCAGTGTTTTCCACTACAGAAAAAGAGATCAATTATATTTTACAGCATATTTCTTGAATTATGTAATACCCTATGCACAATTCAAAAGTTGCATTTTTTGGATGCAGCACCACAAAATGTTTACAATACACATTTCTGCATGCATTATGAGAATGCATACTTTTTATAGCAACATTTACACAATCTCTGAAAATTTAGCTGGAGATTATTTTCTATCAAGCAATTATTTTAGAGGCAGATACTTTACACACAACAGAAAAGTGTTGCACTACAAAATAACTTTGTTTCCTCTAGGAACACTCCAAAGATGATGAACGCTTAGAGTCATTACTGGAGAATACAGCTGGACTGCGTCAAATCCTGGAAGGTTGTAGTGACAAAACTGCTTCGAATGAAGTGGATGTAGAACCTTTGCTACCAGTAGCTGAAAGCATCCAATCCCAGTTCAATAACAGGTAAGGCAGACTTAATTTATCTTTTAATTAGGATCTAGGTGTATCTTATTTTGTTATGTAACACTGGTCATTTGACCCAAGCACAGTGATGGGACTTTACAATGCTGAATTAAATATAATATAGTATGAAGTTACTCATAGAAAACATACATTCAGTATCAAAAATGTAAATGTAGTATCCCTGGAGATGTAAAGGTGATTGTGCTTTTGCTTGGTTTGCAGCTTGGTTACAGCAAATAATATTGCTTTTTGTGTAAGTGGGGCAGTAGGCACAAGAAAAAAAATACTACATTTAGAAAGAATGGCCAAACTGTGCCTAACTTGTTCCAAGAGAGAAAAGTGTGGTAAATGGTCCACTTGTCTTGTTGACCCTGAGAAAGTTTACTTTCCTTCTCTGCGTATCAAATTGGACTAATGAAAAACTTGATTAAAGCAATGGATAAAACACAAACAGGATTTACTCAAAAAACCTGACCTGGTGGGCGCAGAAATTTTAAAGACATATTTTGATTCAGCACGCAAAATAATAGTAAGATTCAGGTAATGTCACCCTAAGGACATTTTATTTTTTTTTGGTTGACCAGTATAATTATTTTTGTCTCTGAATGTAGTATGGTAATAGCAGCAGATAATGCAGAGTGCTTGGGATAGGTTTCATATCTGGCACTATTACAGTTTCTCTGTTAATGTATGTTTCTTTTTCACTTTCAGGACAGTGTATGTTTTGTCAGATGTCTTTGATGACCAAATTAAAGCTCTTTGGTTTTCACCATTTCAGACTGAGGAGATTGATGCAGATCTGGATGTGGTAAGTGGAAGTATAAAAAAAGATATCCTGTGACTTTCTGATATTCATTCTCATAGGTGTTTACTACTGATTTTCCTAGCTTAATTGTTACAGACTGTATGCTGAGGTTGTATTTCTTAAAAGTAATTGAATGTTTAAAATATTGAAAGAGCTTAAGGTACTGACAATGTTGACTTTACAGCACTGTAACAGGCAGGCAAGGTACAATACGTGCTGTGGTTTCACTTGGTAAACTATCCTGACCAAATGCTCAGTGATCTTTGTGTGTATTAAAAAAGATTGATAATGAATCATTGTTATAATTGGGACAGTTTTGTTTTGCACAGATATATTCAGAGAATGATTACAACATAATTAAAGCTTCATTTTTGTTTTGCCTGTAATTAGTCTGTTAATGCAAACATTAGCAGTGAGTAAGTCATTCAATTAACTATGCTAACAATGCTAAATCAGTAGGATTTCATTTGCTATTAGGTTTCAGACACAATAAAGTAGGGTTGCCTGTTAGCTTTTCCTGGAAAATACATTACAGGTTGCTTTGATGCTGTATTTTTTCAGAATTTACATTTACATACTTTTTTTTTAAACCCCAAAACCATCTTGTGTAATTCAGTTCTCTGTCATTTAATTTACATGTTTATATTGAGCCCTTTATTTATATCGAGCACAATCCGTCCCGACAAGAATCAGACCCACTAATTTCTAATCTGTCTCATGTAAGGCACAGATATTTCACTGCCAGAACACTGATAAAATCATACTTTCATATTGCTTACTAATTAAGTGGTGTGATATGTTATTCTGGCATCAGGGACATAGCCCAGAATTAACTTGAGATCAATGAGAAAATACATGAATTATAATTCCATAATGATCACTTAGTTGGAAGTATGTAAAATATAATTTTAGAGGGTTTAAACCTGGAATCTTGCCCTCACTCCACTCCAATCTAGTAGATAACACAAAATATGTTTTTGCAAATGTGCTAGCTAATTCCACCAACTTGCTGCCATTAATGCATTTTAAACCATGGTTTAAACTAATTTAAAAGTAACCATACAAAAAAATTCACAGAAAAATCCAAAATAAGGTTTGGAAAATGGATGGATAGATGAACGTAATGGTCAGCCTCAGCATATGTGTTTTATGGGTATTAAATACACATAACTACAAGAATAATGCGGACATTAACTTCATGACTGTTAAAGAGTAAGTGGTGCAGTCATTAGTGCAGCTACCTCAGAGTTCCAGAATCCTTTGTTGAACTTCACCTACCGTCTCCATCACAGTTTATAGGGAATGTGCGTGTTCTTCCTTGTTTAAATGAGTTATCTACAAGTACTCATTTCCTCACCACATCCCAAAAATAACACAACTTTGGTTAATTGCAGTGTCTAAAGTAACAAAGTGAATATGGGTATGTGTGTAAGTAAGCAATTGATACTCTGGTGGCCCCACCAAGCCTGGTTCACTTCCCCATTACAATCTTTATTAAGATTAGTTGATTTGCAATTTCAATTAATAAACGTTCAATGTAGTAGGACTCTCTGCAGAAAAAATACAAGCTACAGATTTTCCACATCACCAAAAGACATGAAACTTAAAAAGAAAAAAGTAATATCGAAATGCAGGAAATGTTTTGGTGCAGATTGCAAATGCCGGTGGAGCAGCAGTTGGTGTTGCTCTCTCAAAGCAATAGAGTCCTAAATTCAATATAGTGCCTAGGCACTTCCTGCATAGGAATCGAAAGCCTTCCTCATGTTTGTATGGGTTTTTCAGCCCAAACCATGAATGTTAGGCTAAAAAAATAAACTAAAATAAAATGAGAAACATTCAGGATCAAAGGATATTAGACCAAGTAATTGTTGATTACTATGTAGCTCAGTGTGGATGTGTGTGCTTAAGTGTGTCTTGTGGTGGATGCCCCAGCATCCAGTATTGATGTCTGTCTTGAGTCTAGTGCTTCTGGAACAAGCACTGGCTCTTCATGACCCTGAACTGGATAAATGAGTTTGAAAGTGGATGGGCTTTAAATAACTTGACAGCCACAGTTTAGAAGTTCACTAATGGACAGATATTGCTGGGCTCCTTTAACATTTAATCATTTTCAAACTGCTTTGTTTTCTTGTCTTTATTAAACAAATCTATGTCTTTATGTGTACTCATTATGTAATTAGTAATTTGTAAAGTGTATATTTTGAAAGATCGATGGATGTATTTGCATTTTACGTGAGCTTGTCACAGTGCTCTGTGCCTTTATTCAATTAAAAGCACTTAAAAATTAATTTAATTATTTGATTGAAATTCATCTAAAACAATAGTGCAGTTTAGAGTTGCATTGTAGTGTATATTGTTAACGTGCATCAAGTAGGTAAGACACTGAATTGTTTATAGTGAACATACCACATGATGTATGTTTGGCCCTTTGTTCAAGTCGTTTACAGTGCCAAATCGAAAATAGTATATGGTGCTTTAATTCCCTTTATGGTCTATAATTATATATAATGTAATGCTTTTGACGTAATATTATTCTGATACAACATGCAGGGCATCAAAGCTTATCCTGTAAGCATTGAGGCAAAGCAGGATGTACCCTTAGACAGAGCTGTAGTTCACTATATCGCACGTTAACACACACTCCCATGGTAACTGAAGTAGAAAGAATTTAGTGTCACCAGTTAGTCTGTCCAGCATGTTATTGTAAAAAATCTAATTCAAAATAAAAACACATACCGAGTACGCAACCATTTCTATACTTTGTATCAACGATACAGAATTTTAACTTTAATGAAATTAGTGGATTTCTTCAATATGATAAAAATGTGCTGCATTGTTAAATGTCCCTCCATTTTGATTTCTCATTTTCAGTTAAATTTTGTGTTGTGAGACAGAAGATCCTTTATCTGCACCTTAGATGGCAGATATCAACTCTGGACACACAGTGCACATATAAATACACTAAACCATGCCACTTAATCCACACACAGATGGAGACCACACTAGAAATTAAACCTTTGCATCTGGTAAAATGAGAAAAGAATACTAATGACTGTACCATCATGTCACCCAGTTTTAGAACACCAGTACTAATTAACATGAGTAAAGTTAAATGTATATATTTAACATAGGTTTTTATCTCTTGGTTGCTTACTACATGTTACTACAGTTGTGGAAGAAAAGTCATGTCATGGTGGTCCTAGCCACATCAAGTAAACCATATACAGTATAGGCACAATAATGTAATAAGTCTTGCAAAATCATGTAATTATTATGCCAGTAACGTGAATTAGAAGCTCCTCAACAGCTCAGGGGCACAGACTCCTACCACCTTTCTTTTCCACAAACTGACTGCCCAGGGTGATCTTTTGGCAACTGCTATGATGCTTAAAGTATTTAAACAGGAGATACAGGTTTCTTTTGGGAATAAAATCAAAAACAAAAACTTGTTTGGAAAAGACTGAAAATAAAATAGAAGAGAAATAGAAGGAACCCTTTTGTAAGCATTGTTTTTTGTTAACTGTAATCATAGTGGGAAAATAATTTGAAAAGAGCCATTCACCAGAATTATACTGTTTTCACCAGAGCTAAAACACTATGACGAAAACAGAGTCAAGGCATAAGAGAACTATGACTGAAAACCAGAGTATTTAAATCAAGACTACCTAACTGCACTTATTCATAAATCAAATCCATATCTGAGACAGAGGGTCTCACCTTGCTCCTAGTTTGACGCACAGCACCTAGAACAATGACATTAAATTGGAAATATCCAGGCCACCTTTATTACAGTCTTGCTTCTGCTGGTGTCCTGTGCTACAAACATATTGTGACGTGTCTTGCTGCTGCATGGACAGCTGTGAGGAATGGGAAGCAGGTCTATAGTGGAGCCCGGGGGAAATCACTTTTTGTTAGGGTACAGGACACGTCTGTAGGAAGAGAGTGTCTAGAGTGAGGGATATGATTGTGCTTTCATGCTAAACAGCCTGTGTGTTTTAAACTTAAGCATCTAGCCATCAGTAGTAGACTGAAAACAAGACGGTGGTGCTGATGCTGCCCTTTTATAGGGTGCAGCTATTTGGGATTTTGATGACTCTTAACAGTTGCTTGAGTACAGCCAAGAATTTTTTTTATGTTGGTGTTTGTTCTTGCTCTGGCCGCCTCTGTGGTCATTACCATAATAGTAAAGTATAAAAAAGCAAGTACAAATGTACATGTAATGTCCAGCATGGTTAATCTAAGTTCGAATATAGTAATCCCTCCTCCATCGCAGGGGTTGCGTTCCAGAGCCACCCGCGAAATAAGAAAATCCGCGAAGTAGAAACCATATGTTTATATGGTTATTTTTATATTGTCATGCTTGGGTCACAGATTTGCGCAGAAACACAGGAGGTTGTAGAGAGACAGGAACATTATTCAAACACTGCAAACAAACATTTGTCTCTTTTTCAAAAGTTTAAACTGTGCTCCATGACAAGACAGAGATGACAGTTCTGTCTCACAATTAAAAGAATGCAAACATATCTTCCTCTTCAAAGGAGTGCGCCTCAGGAGCACAGACGGTCAGAAACAGAGAGGAAAGCAAACAAATCAATAGGGCTGTTTGGCTTTTAAGTATGCGAAGCACCGCCTGTACAAAGCTGTTGAAGGCGGCAGCTCACACCCCCTCCGTCAGGAGCAGGGAGAGAGAGAGACAGAGAAAAATAAACAGTGAAAAATCAATACGTGCCCTTTGAGCTTTTAAGTATGCGAAGCACCGTGCAGCATGTCGCTTCACGAAGCAGCTGCACACAGAAGGTAGCAACGTGAAGATAATCTTTCAGCATTTTTAGACGAGCGTCCGTATCGTCTAGGTGTGCGAACAGCCCCCCTGCTCACACCCCCTACGTCAGGATCAGAGAAAGTCAGCGCAAGAGAAAGAGAGAAAAGTAAGTTGGGTAGCTTCTCAGCCATCTGCCAATAGCATCCCTTGTATGAAATCAACTGGGCAAACCAACTGAGGAAGCATGTACCAGAAATTAAAATACCCATTGTCCTCAGAAATCCACGAACCAGCAAAAAATCCGCGATATATATTTTAATATGCTTACATATAAAATCCGCGATAGAGTGAAGCCGCGAAGCGCGATATAGCGAGGGATCACTGTATATTCAAATATTTACTTATGTTTAATTTGAATATACAAACCTTATTTTTCAGCTAATTTGATAGCCCTAGTACACAATGTTAACTTTCTGATGCTGAGCAAACTGGCTTGCAAAGTCCAGTGCATACCCGCCACAAGTTGGCCATCAGAGATACTTGTAATTACTTGGACAGTGTTCTCACATGTCAGCTGTCATGTCTGAAACCAGCAAAGATTGACATGCTGATTTTTTTGACAAAAAATCTGCAAAGGCCACAATGTGCGTTGAGAAGAAGTTAAGATGTTGGGATAAGAGTTACGTAAGCCTTCTGTTTGCAGTCATTTTAAAATGTTGTTTGTTCTATGCTATAACCTATAATGGCAGCCTTTATGGGGGAAAAAAAGTTCAAAAATTAAATGCTGGTTATTTGCATATAAATGTTTTATTTGAATGTGCAATATTTAGATATTTTGTGTAACATTTATATTCTATTTCTGTTATTTAGTGCTCATTTTTTTTAATAATTATTCTGTTTGTAAATTTATAAGCTAAATGGTAGATATCAGTAAATAATGCTTTATTGATTACAAATTGTGAAATATTTAGATGCTACTCCTGATGATAATTATGACAATTGCTCTGTTTGATTGTTCTATGCCTGTTATAAAATGTTATAAAAAATGTCATCCTTGCATTAGAATATAAAGCAGTTAATATTGTGATGTTATCTCATGCGGTAATGCTTAATCATGTTTTAAATCTATTATGCAGTGAATATAGAACTAAAGCATGACATTAAAAAATTATATTACAAATCAAACCACAATCATAGTATCTGTCAGAAAAATCACAATTAAATTGTTTAGCTGTAGTCAGTACATTTTAGAGTTGTTGATATTGTTCACCAGTGCTGTTTACTATAGGTAAAGAATGGAGAACTTTTACAAAACTAATTGAAACGCATCTTATACAAGTTAGCCTTCAAATGATACCAATGGCAAAAATTGTTTAAAGTGTTTTTCAATGCAATTATTAAATGCTCCTGTAAATGAACACATTTTTAGAGGTAAGCAAACCCGGGTCTCCTTACTGCGAGGCAGCAGCGCTACCACTGCTCCACCGTGCCGCCCCTTTAGAGGTACATGCAGAGGCTAATTAGAATAGTGTAAAAAATGTTTTTCTAATGTAATTTATTCTGTGATGAATCTAGCAGCTGCTTAATTGACTATTTATCAACATAATAATTTTTTTAGGTTAAAGTTGACTTGGTTGAACTCTCTGAGAAATGCTGTAGTGATTTTGATCTGAAAGCAGAACTGGAAAGATCATTTTTGTCTGAACCCACATCTCCTGGACGTGCAAAGGCACCCAAAGGCTTTAAGCTTGGAAAACACAAGCATGAAACCTATATAACGTCAAGGTATCTAAATATGTTTTTCCATTTATCCATCAGTAGTTAATAATGTGCTTTTATATTTTCATGGTACTTAAAAAGTGATTTAAAGAGTAGTATTTTATAAAATATGGTTATTTAGGACTTGAGGATATAGTAACATTTCACTTTAATAGTATTAATACTACTACTGCTACTACTATTAACAATAATAATAATACATTTTATTTATAAAGTCTTCATTCACAATGTTTCCTGTGTTGATTGTTTACAGAGAAAAAGAATCATTGATGAATATTTACTTTGATCATGTGTAGTGTAGATTTATCTTTTTTAAAAAATCCTTTTTTTTCAATAGAACTAGTAAATACTTGTCACCCACCTTTTTAATAAACCTGTTCTGCTTCCCCACAGTGGAAAGTCTGAATATATTGAACCGGCCAAACGAGCTCACATTGTTCCTATCCCAAGAGGACGGGGAAGAGGAGGATTTGGACAGCTCTGCAGACCTCATGATATTTTTAGGCAAAGAAAACAAAACACTAGTAGACCCCCATCAATGCATGTTGATGATTTTGTAGCTGCAGAAATCAAAGACATTGGACCAGCAACTGGCTTGCTGCCAGCAAAAAGGACTCCTAAAGGGTCTCAGAAGGTTTCTACACGGGGAGTGTTCTCTGGCAACAGAGGCGGCCGAGGAATTTTTCACAGTCAAGCTAGGTTCTTTACTCCACCTCTTCCCAAAGGTAAACTTTTTTTAATTTTTTGCATTATACAGGTGTAATCCCGTTACAACGAAACTCATGGTACCATTAAAATATTTCATTATATCGGAAATTTTGTTGTAAATAATATGGGGAAAATACACATAATGTTGTGACGGGGGTCACTGGCGATTCACAATTTCTAATGGCAGCTGTGCAAGGACAGCTCCGTAGCTGCTCTGCTGCATCTAGTAAACAGTAAACCAAGAGAAAAGTAATTGGTTGTCATTTGCAGGATAAGGTTTACTGCATAATATTTAACACCAAGCTTTGACCTGTTCTGCCACAGCGATGATTCCGAGCAACTGGTTTTGTTCTACTCTGAAGATGGGAGCTAAAGCAGGACAGTGGCACATGTTGCAGCTCCTATCTTGTGTGCTTGAGTACTGAAGTAACAGCTCCTAAAACAACACCTCATATATTTTGAATGAAGTCTTGACACTGTACCTGCCTTCTCTATATAGTAATAAAGTACAGTACTTACATTTTCCTTGGAAACCTGGACTCATCTGCCTGTCTCTCGTGCAACTCTGTGACCCATTCTTGATAATACTTGTATAAATACCAGGGCTTCTTAAACAGAAAAAATATTTTATTTGAAAATGAGACTTTAGGTGCAACATTTCTTTTTGAAATAAAGGGTTGAAAATACAGCATTAAAAAAAGAAGTACAGATTTAAATACAGAATGAAAATGAGACATTAGAAATGCAAGTTTGAACATAGAATGAAAACAAGATGTTGGATGTAACGCAACTACCCATGCAGACGCTAGGTATGCATTCGGCTCTGTGTATGATGTTGCATCTGCTGCCCAAGACTGGAAATTTCTCAACAGACTGTCGCTTTCTTTGAGACAGCCTGTTTCAGGGTTCTTGAGACTTGGTATAGGCACGGCATTAAGTATTTTTTGCATTGCATTATTATCTTCGGTGACCATTTTTGCCCCAAAAAAATGTTTGTTATACTGAGATTTACATTTCGTTAAAAAGAAAATCATTTAACATGATGTTTTATGAACATTTGTCTGGGCCCATAAAAAGTATTCGTTATTCTGAAAATTTTGTTATTTCTGTATTTCAGGATTTGAACTGTACCACTTAAAGCAATGTCTTATGTGACTTGTATTATATTAAGATAACCTGAAAATAAGTATAATAAGTTGCTAGAAATAATGTTGATAATTAATAATATGTACACGTGCATGTCTGTCTTCCTATATATATGTACACACTGCCACTGCCTCCACCACTGGTGCATGTCGCCATAATTCCAATCCTGATTCTGACTCCTCTGGATGAAGTGAAGTTGTCCTGTGTACCCTGGCCCTGAGACTACTCCAGCATATCGGTACGGTAACCAGGATGCACTTCTGGGTCAGCAAAACTTCCCTCTGACAGGGTGCCTGCTCCCAGCACCACCCCTTTAGCAGCACCCAAGAACCCCAGCTATCATGTAGCCGTGTGGGTATACAGATAGGAGCCATACCAGAGGAATTCTGCCAACCAGCGTACTGGGAGAACACATGGCCCCAGGTGGTAGTCTCTGCATCCTAGCCAGGAGAGGGTGCAGCAACCATCCTTGCCAGAATGCATGTGTGCCTTCTATTACACAGTAAACATTACGGTGATGATTATAGGCTTAATTCAGCATTGCTTATAACGAATAATTAGATAAAATGACTGTTGCAATAGACTGATTCTTAAGTGTGAAATCTAAAATGGAGACTCCTTAGTTGTGCAAAAGAGAAATTAATTCAAGCTCCACTCATAATATATTGTTGTGTCCTGCTCCCTGTATGGAAAAAAGGTATATTTTATCATACAGTTTTTCATTAATAACTACCCAGACTACAGTTATGATGGCATACATTCTTGAAGGTATACCATCATAGACCTCATTCTTATTTGAAAGTGAATAGCTGGTTGTGTGGTGAGTGACTGTCAACAACCAACAAGTCGATTCTTATTATAAGCTTTGGACAATAAGAGAAGCGAGCAAGATTGGGAAAGACGGCAATTTGGTAAAGTGTTTCTTTCTCTTGTCTTACAGTTAATTATAATCGACGAGAAGTTGGTCGTGGATCTAGCTGGAGTGCCCTAGCTCTTCCTGTGGCTCACCGAGTGGCATACGGTGATGGTAGAGGAGGTCAGAGCAACTTCAGCAGAGCGCCACCCCCATCCAGACAGGCCCCAGCAGGTAGTTTTTCGTTTTCTTCAAACTTTTTTTTTTTGCTTTTTTGTGTGTTTGTAATTTTAGGATTTCTGCTATTCCTTTTGGCTGTAGATAACGGACAATAAATGTTAAACATTATTGCAGTTGAGATTCCATTTCAGTCAGAGCTTTGAAACACTTACGGAAAGTTGTGATCGTTAGGCTGCCTTAAAATGAAATCCTTTTGCATCCATAAAAAGTGCTTAATGGTTTTCATGACCTTTGAATATTTTGTGCAGCAGAGTGGTAATTTCATGTTTTAAAGTAAAAGCATTTGTTACAACAATTTGCCATTTTATTATAAAATCTAAAAATAGTATATATTTAAAATGTATATTATTCTGTTATGGCATAATCTAATATTTATGGCTTATCATATGCTTCATTTCTTTTACATAATGTAATGACATACATGCTGATTTGAGATCTTCTGCTCAGCAATACACTTTTGTCTTTGCAGGAGCCTACCGACTGACTCCCAGGGACCGTGTTCCACGAGGCCGAGGGGCCGGACCCTCCTGGTTAAGCAGTAGTGGCATTAGTGGAAGTGGTGGCAGTGGTGGAGGCTCTAGGGGCAAGTTCAGTGGACCGGGCAGTAGTGGAAGCAGAGGAAGACATGTTCGATCCTTCACCCGCTAAGCATGAGGCTTACATACTCTTGACTTGAGTAGCAAGGAGAACTCTGTATGCTATGGATGCGAGAAATATTTCACTCTGAGGATTTGGCATTCAGCCATTGTGAAGTTGAAACACTGAAGGACCAATGCCAGTTTCATTGTGTGTTCATGGACAATAGAAGTAGTTTCTTTTGTTTGAAGACATTTTTTTTCTTCCCCTCACGAGAGGTAAGATTTTCAATAAAAAAAGAAAAATGTAAACTCTGGTTGGGTTTTTATTAAGTGACAAAGACTTATACAGTGGAACCTCGAGATACGATCACCTCTGTATACGAGAAATTCAAAATACGAGGAAAGTATGAGCGAAAAATTCAGATCTAAATGCGAGTATTGGCTCGCGTAACGAGCCACGAGCCAGGCTGTGGGTATAGCTCGCGGCTTAGCAAGGGGGCGTGGTAGCAGTTGCGAGCCGCGATCTGCGGTGTCTGCGTTTCTCACTTAAGTGCACAGGTGGGAAACTGCCCACATCCATGATTGTTCCTGTGGCTGATGGGCTGCAGCTGCCATGTCCTCCCCGCATATATAGAGAAGCGCGAGCCGGTTAAGGGGGAGAAAAAGAAAAGAGAGAGAGAGCGCGCGAAGGCAGGCAGGCAGGCAGGCGGGCGAGTGAGTGAGTGCAGGCTCGCGTGTAGCTGAACAGTGAGCTGAACAGGCGAACCAAACAGCTGAAGCAGGACGGTGTAGAGAAGGTCAGCTGCATTAAGAGTGTCTCGCCTGTTGCAGAGCCCGCAGGTGAGACGCTAACAGAGAAGAAGCACCGGGGATTGTCATCTGTTTTTTAAAGACGGCATCCTTTTGACGTTTTAAATTCGTGTTAAAGGATTGTTATTCTTGTGTATTTTAAACCTCCACTTCACAACTGTTTTAAGGATTATTTATTTAAAGATTTATTGAATGCTCTACTGCACTTTGGACACCTGTTTTGATTCTTTTAATAATCAGTTATATTATTTACCAGTGTTATTTATTAAAGGTAGACTACAGTATATATAATTTATCAGTGTTACTTGTTAGGAAAATTGATTTTTATGTTAATATATTTGGGGTGCAGAACGGATTAACTGGATTTCCATTATTTTCAATGGGGAAGTTTGTTCTAGATACGAGAAATTCGCTATACAAGCTCAGTGCTGGAACGAATTAAACTCGTATCTAGAGGTGCCACTGTACAAGTTTATATTTACTTTGAGCCAAAATTCACTGACATCTGAATAAATACAAAAAAGCACCAGAACTGAGAGGAGACCCTCAGGCTCAATGAGTTAGGTAATAGCTAAGCTGTCCCAGTTGCTCATCCAGATAGTTTTAAGCGATATTAAGTTTTTTGCTTCAACTAGATAGTTCAGTGGTCTGTTTCCGTTTCCTGTAGCAGTTCTTGGCTTCCGTCTTAGTGCAAATTCCACAGGTGACCTGAAGTATGAGATCCATTATTTAATTGAAATAATGTTGCTCAAATGGTCTTTGAGAGTTCTGAAGTTCTGGATTAACTGTTCTTGCCTCTTTTCTTTGCTCATCATTGAAAAGGTTGAACCTGACAGAACAGGACATGTGCTTTAGTCGAGGAGCTTGTCATATGTGTTAAATGAAGAGAGAATATTAAATAAGAGAAGATTTCTCTACCTGCAAGACATTACAGGCACCTCTGTCAGCATCCCTAAACAATGGCATCTCTGTTTTGCTGTTGTGAGGTTCAAGTAAGGTGAATAAGAAAGGCAGGCCTACTGTTTAACTTTTGCAATTTGGACAAACTTGGCAAGTCTCAGTTCCACCCCAATTTGTGTAAGCTTGCTGGAATAAATATGAAAAAACTGAATAAAGGAAATGTGCAATTAGAAGCACTAATTCTTGGTGTTGAAAAAGCAGGACTACAGTACCAAAGAAAAGTAAAAGGATACAATCGTGCAGCATTCTTCATCTGTTAGCTGCCTAAGAGCAAGGAGGTAAATTTCATTCAGGCTGGAATACCCTACCTTACAGGCAAATCAGCCATTATTGAAACATTTTAATCTCAGTTTGAGAGAGATGGAGTTTTTCTTCCTTAGTATCTGATAAAGATGAAGGTAGTAAGCAGCGAGTTTGCCCAGAAGACACAATAGTGTGGTACCCCATTTGCTATCTCTTTTGTCTCACTGTTACCTTTTCACTTTGAACATGTAATTATCTGATCTTTTATGAGAAGTCAAGAAAAATTACACATTTTATTGGCTAACTACAAAGATTACAACATGCAAGCTTTCGAGGCAGCTCAGGTTATTCTTTGGAATTAAGTGACGCTTTTGCAATATATGACTTTGGAATCCGTCTGCTTTATGCCTGTTAGGGGCTTGACTAATACAGGGTGAGCCAAAATGGCAGCTGAGTGGGTTGGGGTGGGGGTCCTTTGATAGGCGGTCCCTTGTAGTTTTCATTCGGCAACATGCCTTGGTCTGGTGCGCATCATGATTTTGCTGTCAAAGTGCTCTTCAAAAACAAAGAATCCATCATCACTACGCAACACACCTTCCAAACGCACTTCATCATTCCTCCTATCGGTGAAAAAAATCGGAAAACAATTCTTCAGTGGGTGGCTAAATTTAGACAGACAAGTACAACATTGAACAGAAAATCTCCAAGCCATCCTCAGGACTGTACGAACAGCTCAAAACATCCAAGCTGTAAGGGCATCGATTTTGCAGTCTCCTAGACGTTCAGTACGCAAACATGCTTCTGCCTTAGGCATTTCCAGCATGTCTTTCAGAAGGATTTTACGTGAGGACCTTAATTTCCATCCATGCAAAAGGATGGTAGTGCATTAACTCACTGAGAGAGACTGGGAGAGCCATAGAGAGTTGTGCGTGAACATTCTGCAAATTGTTCATCGAGATGCAATTGTCATGGGCAGCGATGAAACACATTTCCATTTGAATGGTTGCGTAAATAAGCAAACAATTTGCTATTGGGCAGAAACCAACACTCGTCAACTTCATCAGAGACCCCTGCACAATGAACATGTCACAGTTTGGTGCGCCGTTGTAGAATTTGGCATTGTAGGCCCTTACTTTTTTGAGGAGGGATGAGCAATAGTCATTTCAGAACATTACATTGAAATGCTAGAGAACCTTTCGTGGCCTCAACTAGAACAAATGGATGTGGTGGATGCCTGGTATCAACAGGATGGAGCAACAGCTCATTTGGCGGAGAGATCCATGCAAGTTGTATGGGAGATGTTTCCGGGGAAGCTGATCTCCCTGCGCGGCGAGGTCAGGTGGCCTTCACGTTCTCCTGATCTCGTTCCGTGCCATTTCTTCTTGTGGGGCAGGGGTAGGCAACGTCGGTCCTGGTGAGCCGCAGTGGCTACAGGTTTTCATTCCAACCCAATTGCTTAATTAGAAACCAATCATTGCCAATCTCAGACCTTATTTAATTTTATGGCTTGTTAGTCTGTGCAATGTAAGGCTCTTATATCGTAGATTTTTTTCCTTTCCAAGGATATCATCCAAATGATTTGAAGCCTAAAACAGATCATTTTCAGTCTGTCACATTTTTCTATTAAGTGTTTTATTAAATCAAACAGTGCATGATGAACACACACAGATGTAATTGGGGAAAAGCTAGCTGCAGAACTGCTGGCTGCTTTGTCTTTTACATCTTATTGCTAATAAGGAGCAATTAAAACACTGAATGCAGCAGTTTAAGATTGAAATAAGCAATTAAGGTTGGAGAACCTTAACAAGCGAGACCACTAAAATGAAGCATCAAAATGTCACTTAAGCAATATGTGCTTCATCAGCAATAATTGAGTTCTCGTTAAGGAACTGGGTTGGAACAAAAACCTGCACATACTGTGGCACTCCAGGACCGACGTTGCCTACCCCTGTTGTGGGGCTATCTCAAGTTGAAGTTATACACACGGTGATCTTAAAACCTTGAAGCCCTCAAGGACACTATTTGCCATGAAATCGCCGAACGAGTCATGTGAGCTTTCAGAAATCATCTCAAAGAGTGATGGCCACCACCTTGAAGACATAATTTTTAAAATACTAGGGGGCTCCACCCCCTGCGCGCTTCGCTCGCCAACCCCTGTGTTTGGTTTACCGGGTATACAATTTATTTTTTGTATAGCCCAAAATCACCCAAGAAGTGCCGCAATGGGCTTTAACAGGCCCCGCCTCTTGACAGCCCCCCAGCCTTGACCTTCTAAGAAGACCAAAAAAAAACCCTTGTAGGGAAAAAATGGAAGAAACCTTGGGAAAGGCAGTTCAAAGAGAGACCCCTTTCCAGGTAGGTTGGGCGTGCAGTGGGTGTCAAAAAGAAGGGGGTCAATACAATACAATACACAGAACAGAATAAATCCTCAATACAGTATAAAAATAGAAATTCTAGAAGTACGGAGTAGAATTTCACATTAGATGATATCACATAATATGATTTGGATTTGTTTTAAGTCCTGGAGACCTCATTCATCAAGCTGCCGCCCCCATTTTTCCATTCATTCCACATCTGAAATAGCGCTAATCCGATGAAAGGACCCCTCATTCCCACGTCTCCATTCATCAGGGATGACTTTACCTTAGGCAGGCAATCTACAATTTAAAGAGATTGTTATTTTCTTGTGAATTGTTACATATGCGTTATTTTCACTTTTACTTTAAAAACTTCTGTAAAAACAATACTTGTTTCTTTATTTCCTGCCCAGTGCGTGGTTACATCTCTCTTCACAGATGTATAATGCTGCTCGTGTTGTGAAGGGTGTTGCAGCTGAACGTACGCTAAGGATATGCCTTTGGATCATTTGCTGTCTTTTTGCTGCTTGCTAGCTGCCTCTTCTGTCGGTCGCATGTCGTTGTTTTAAGAGCTCAGAGCACATGATGCTTGCCTGCCAAAAGCAATCCAACAACTACTAGCTTAGAGGTCTGTTGACTTGTTTTAAATGTTGGCTCACTGCCTGGTCTCGCGTGACGTTGTAAAAGCAATACCTGTCTTTTATTTCTGGCTGCAGGCGTTGCTGAATTCTCTCTTGCAGGATGTATAACGCTGCTCGCGTTCATTTGGGTTAGCTGCTGTCATGCTGCCCTTCGATCTTTTTAAAGCCTGTACAGCCGCTGTTCTTTTTGCTTCGGCCCTGGGACAATCTCTTGGCACCAAGTCTCATGTTTACGGTCCCCGCGACTCGCACCGTGGCAAGTCTCCTTGGTCTCGCGGGTCTTTTAAATGTCTTTCGAGATTATCATGTATCGTAGCCTTGCATTTGCTTTCCATTCCAGGATTTTCTTTTATATATAGAGAGACAGTGAAAAAATCTATTTTGTGTACCCTTTCTTGTGTCGTAATGAAATTATTGAGACTCTTTCTGAAAAATAATTTGTACCCTAATTTGTACTTTTTATTCTAAACCAACATTCCCCCAAAAAAGTATGTGATATCTGCTGACAGACAGCCAATTTGATGCTTCCATCTGCTCCCTGCATACCATGTTCTCAGGTAGCATTACATTTTCACGTGTAAAACATTACCCTTTACCAGGGTTATAACTGCCATACTAAAAGAATCTGCCTGTCCTCTACTGAAGTCACTTGTAACGTTTTCTGAATAACACCACCAGTAAGTTTGGTTACAAATTGAACATGAATAAAAGGCCTATAGAACATGACAAAGGAGCGTTCTATTAATTGAAGAGAGATGATGTAACAAATATGCCTAGACGAGGAGCAAGTAGAAAGACATCTCCCAAAACTCTGCACTCTCACAAGAAGACTGGTGAAGTTAGCCACTGAAAGGCCACCAGTCACAATGAAAGATCTACAGATTTCATGGTGGAGTAAAAGTGTATCCATCAGCAGTTACAGGATCACTGCATAACATGGGTCAGTGTTGGACAGTGGTAAGAGGGAAACCATGACACCAACATGTTACCAAAGTTTAGTACACCAAGTAAGAGCAGGAGAGAAAACCAGCTAAGTGACAGGCATGTGGTCAAATCAGATTAAAACTACATTTTTTTAGCCAAATGTCAATGATTTCAACAAACACTGTCCATTATCCCCAAAATACCACCCTTATAGAGAAGTCTAACGAAGGGAGTATTTTGCATTACTCAGTCTGCTAAAAACTGAAACTTGGAAAAAAAAAATGGACTTTCTAACAATCCAATAATCTCAAGTGTAAGGCTAACAGTGGAGTACATCAGGAGTACAAATGTGAATCCCAGGATCAAGTTACAGTCTGACAATGGCAGCTGTAAAAACCCGAATGAAACTGAGCAACTGTTGGGAATTCTGGGTAAACATCACTGAAAATGAATGAGACTGACAGACTATTATTAAACAGAATGAAAAGCTTTATTAGCTGCCTCGCAGTAAGCAGACCTGGGTTCGCTTACCGGGTCCTCCCTGCATGGAGTTTGCATGTTCTCCCCGTGTCTGCTTGGGTTTCCTCCGGGTGCTCTGGTTTCTTCCCACAGTTCAAAGACATGCTAGTTAGGTGCATTGGCGATCCTAAATTGTGTGCTTGGGGTGTGTGTGTGTGTGTGTGTGCCCTGCGGTGGGCTGGCATCCTGCCCGGGGTTTGTTCCTGCCTTGCGCCCTGTGCTGGCTGGGATTGGCTCCAGCGGACCCTCTGTGACTCTGTGTTAGGAGGTTGGAAAATGACTGACTGACTGATGACTAACTGCTGTGGATTTCACACAGCTATCTTTTGGGAAGAATTGGTGGCAATTGCAACAGTACTCCATTTCCAACTCTTCCTGCTTCAGCTCCTGCCAATACTGACTGCCCCACCTGCTTCAGTAGGGTGTTGATATTCAAGATCATTTCAGCTTTGGGGAAGAAAAAAGGCAGTACAAACAAATTAGGCAGAGCTAAGGAAATGGCTACGGTTTAGAGAGGCACACCATTTCTTTCTATGGGAGGTCAAAGTGACACTGTAAAAAGTAGGCTTAATTCACCCAAATTCACTGAGGAGATCAAATTTTTCAAAACTAAAACTTAAAATCATCAACTGTCTCATAAAATAACAAACATATAGGGCATTACTTTGTACTTAAAGCTCAGCAAGTTTGTGCTGTAAACGCACTATCTAGCGTTCAGTTATTATGTGTTGTAATCTATGATGTCAGACACTTCAGAGTTTTGTTCTCGTCTGTGTTGCCTAGCAGAATTAAGGCTAAACTGAGCTACAAGTGTATCTGTCTTAGACTGCATGGACCAGATTTTAAAAAGTTTGATCTCTTTTTCCCCAGAGAAGGCTGAACTAGTTATTGCTGGGGAAGTCTGATATAGCTTTGGAATCTCAACAAAAAAATATCCATAATTTGTGTTGGCAACATTATTTTAAGTGTTTCATACAGCAGTGGCCATTCTACAAGTAAAGAAATGAGTGTGGTGTTCTATTGGTTAGAGACAGTGTTTTAGGTTCTAGAGTGCTTTTGGTCCTGTTGTGTCATCAACTACAATGTGGAAAACCATTCTAACATTAATTTTATGCTGACTTTAGAACTTACACCACAGGCAGACAATGCCTGGTAGAACAGCTAAAAATATCATTAATAACATTCAAACTGTTCTTATTCCCTCCAGTTCTTCAAGTTTATCATTTAGTAGACTTACCCTGTGTAGCTGGGGACATTGCTTGAGAGTCCATTCCATGCTGTAGTTTTTCTATCAATGACCTATTATGAAGGAAGTTGAGAAGGCAGACTTGCAAAATTCGCTGTAGTCGCTGTGGTGTGTTGGTTAGAACACAGGAACTAATCCAACCATTTCAGGAACACTGCTTTAATGTTGAAATGCCAGAAATTCACCTGAAGTAGAACAACTGTACAGGTAGGTGAGTAGGTGTGTGTGTGGTTCAAACAGGTAAACAACAAAATAAGACATTTAGCACATATATACATTATTTCGCTATACAATACACAAATGTCCAATAGGTGGCATTATAGCTTCACACTTTCAACGTAAGGTGTTTGCATTTACAATTTCAATGTGGTAACGTAACAGGTTTATATCCATATTAATACACACCATCTCTTAAAGATCTAATACAATATCCCAATCATTTACAGGCTGAATCTATATTAAACAGAGTACATCCTCTGCTTTACTGAATGGTATTAATGGGATCTACAGTAATAATAATAAACACTAAGTAATATAAAATATTAACTTAACTACTAATTCAGACCAGTTTTCTCTCTAACTTTTAACACCTGATTTCTAAATATGTACATAAGAACTTACATTTGGTCAACAAACGCACAAACTTAAACTTTCTCTAGCAGCTCCAGTAGTTCTGGCTTTCACGAGGTACATCTCACAAACTCACACGCTCACTGCACACTCCATGGTTTTCACGTGACTATCCTTCAGCGCCTTAAAGGCACACAAGCCTTTTTTACAGCCGCCCCCAAATTTGGTATGCCAAATTTGACCTTTTACTTCATTCTGAAGGTCTGTCACCGGAAGGTTCATCGTCGAGTATTTCTGGAAGTTCTATAAGTCGGGTCACAGGTCGAGTTTACACTCTTCCATTAATCCTTACTTCAGCTGTTCGAACCCGTCCGTCAGCTCCTGGTATGATGCGCAGTACTCTACCTTTACCTTTAAGCATTACTACCTTTCCATCTGCTAGATTAGCTGCCTCTTTCTGCCACTTCTGGCATGCCTGAAGGTTCAGTAGGTAATACTTCAGAAACCATGACCAAAAACAATCTGCCAGCACCTGGCTGTGTCTCCATCTCCTTCTAGTCAAGAGATGTGATTCAGGATAGACAACCTGAGGAAGGGATGAGTCAGGCCACCCCATAAGCAGATAGTTGGGGGTCACTGGGTCAAGATCACCTAAGTTGGAAGAAACGTACCCTAAAGGTTTTGTGTTTAAGATTCCTTCTACTTCCACTAGAATTGTCCTCAGCACCTCTTCAGTAACTGTTTGGGACCCCAGGGTTATGTTAAATGCAGTCTTTATCGAACGAATCTCCCGCTCCCAAGCACCTCCAAAATGTGGTGCACCTGGTGAATTGAACTGAAACCTTATTTTTTGTTTGGTCAGAAGCAAATTAAGATCAATTGTTAAACTTGCAAAGGCCTCACACAACTCTCAATTACTTCCACGAAAATTTGTACCTTGATCACAAAGCAATTCATAGGGTTTTCCTCGTCGTGGAATAAAGCGTCGAGGGGCCATTAAGAAAGAGTCTGCATCCATGCTATTAAATATGTCCAAGTAGACACCGGGTTGAAAGACATTTGAATACTACTCCCCATCTCTTTTCATTACGACGGCCGACTTTCACAATAAAAGGCCCAAAGCAATCCACTCCAGTACTATAGAATGCTGGCTTAAATAAACGGAGCCGGGCTGGTGGCAGATCAGCCATCTTAGGCACTTGAGGTTTAGCTCGCCATCTTTGACACTCTCTGCAAACATGCTGATGTTTCCTAATTGCCTCTCTTCCTCTCAGGATCCAGTATGTGCAGCTAATTTCAGCAAATAAACGTTCTGGTCCAGGGTGATTAAGTTGTTCATCCAATCTTTGAATCAGCATGGCTCTACCTAACTTTCAATTTTACTACTGGGCAGCAAACATACAACATATTAAAACCTGGACATTGACACAAATAGATGAACATACACAGGCTTGGTGTGCAATAGAAATAGAATCCTGCAGTTCATCTTTATATTCCTTGCTTTGCACCCCAATAAATGCAAATTATCGCCAATATACTAACAACCCAATTGTGCTTCACTCACTCAGAATATGGAACCAATATAGAAAGCATTTTAAGATGGAGAATCTTTTATCGGTGGCACCTCTGCACGAGAACCACCTTTTTCAATCCTCGCAAACATATCCAGTTTTTAATGTCTGGAAAACATTTGGGAATAAATCACTTAGAGATCTACATAGACAACGTCTTTGCATCCTACGAACAATTACATTCTAAATTTAACTTTCCAGCCTCACATTTCTTTCACTACCTTCAAATTAGGAACTTTGTTAAACAGAACCTGCCCAATTTTCCTCACCTCCCACCACCCTCTATACTGGAAAAAATATTCATCAGTTTCAAGGACTTAGACAGCATCTCTGCAATATATGGAACCATTTTACAGTCCCTCCCTTTCAAAGATCCAAGAGGACAGTGGAAAAAGGATCTCTCTCACTCTACATATCAGAAAAGGAGTGGAAGGTAGCAATGCAGAGAATTCACTCGAGCTCCATATGTGCAAAGCATACAATTATTCAACTCAAAATTATATATCGAGCACATCTGTCTCGTTTAAAATTGTCCAAAATGTTTCCAGGGCAAGATCCAACCTGTGAACGTTGCAATCGAGCTCCTGCCTCATTGGGTCACATGTTTTGGGCCTGCACCAAATTAACATCATTTTGGACCAAGATTTTTAAATGCCTTTCAGACAGCCTTGGGGTCCCAATCCCTCCAAATCCACTAATAGTTGTGTTTGGTGTTCTTCCAGATGGGCTTAAAGTGGAGAAGGACAAACAAACTGTGATCGCCTTTACTACACTATTGGCACGCAGACTTATTTTGCTCAACTGGAAGAATCCTAACTCTCCCCTTTTAAGTCAGTGGGTAACTGATATTATATATTATTTGAAATTGGAAAAAAATCAAATTCTCACTTAGAGGATCTGTGCAAATAATTTTCCAAACCTGGCAGGATCTAATCAATAACATTTTAGATTAAGCTTTTAAAGCACTCAGGAAGCAGATTCGCTCTCTATTCTTTTTTTTCTTTTTCTTCTCCATTTTTCTGTATTCACTTATTAATTTATCTATTTGCTTATTTTTACTAGGTTTAAGTTTTATTTTGCTGCCTCATGCTCTCTTTCTCAGGGGTGGGGGTTGATTTGTTTTCAATCATATTCTTATAAAATTGATCTTTTTGTATGGAATGTTGTGTGATTTCAATAAAATCAATAAAAAAAATGTAAAAAAAAAATCTTTGAATCAGTAATTATGTCACAGGGTGAGTAGGATCCAATATAATAGGATGCATTGCATCACATTCCAACTGCTCAGCTCGCTGCAGCCTACCACCAACTCTGATCATTTCACTGGAAATTCTGGAGATAAGGCTATCAGTCTGCTACTAGAAGAAACAGGTTTACCTTCTGGTAGTTGGCTGAATTCATCAGGAAAACTATCTATTTGAGCCCTTCATACAAGTAGCAATTCAGCCTTTTGGTAATCAGAGGCACAAGGTTGATGATCTTGCTCAGCTCCTTCAACGAATCTCACAGTGGCTTCTAACAGCTCACCATAGGTGCGAAACTGACTAGTATCTGGAATAGCTGGTACTGAAAGTAGGAGGACTGTACAGGGTCTAGGAGGCTTAAATTCGGCTATATCTTCAGCAACATTGGTGCAAGTCATTTCAGGCCAGTCTCTTTGGTGCTGTAGGAGAAAGGGTGGTCCAAATCGCCAGTGACCTGGTTTCGCTATCTCTATTGGGTCTTTCATCTAGCAATGTAATCGGCAGGGTTATTAACAGAGTCTACGTATCATGTTCTGTTAGCTCCTTAATCTCGGCTACTCTGGTGCCCACAAATACCTTAAATTGGCATGAACTAGAATGAAGCCAATTAAGAACAGTTGTTGAGTCTGTCCACAAGGTGACACTGCTGATCGGTATGAATATTTCTGTTTTGAGTAGCTTGGAAACTTGAGCCCCTGTCAAAGCGGCACAAAGTTCTAACCTTGGGATTGAAAGCTGACACTTTGGGGCTACTCTGGATCTAGCCATTACAAAGGAAACCTGCCTGTTGCCTTTACCGTCTTCCATTCTGAGATAGGCCACTGAACCATAGGCCCGTTCTGAGGCATCACAGAATATGTGCAGCTCCCATCTGGTTTCTGGGGCATCCATATCAGTTGTTTGGTAGCACCTGGGGAATGTAACCTTTGATAAGTGAATTAGCTCTGCCTCCCATGAGCACCAGGCCTGAAGTAAATCTTCAGGGAAGAGGGGGTCATCCCAATGTCGCTCCTTTTGCGAAAAGCTGCTGAACTAGTACCTTTGCTCGAGTAGTGAATGGAATAAGAGACCCAAGCGGATCATACTGACTTGCTAGAGCTTTATAAATATTCCTTAGTGTCGGTCTGTCATACTTAATTGCCTGATGCCTGTAGCCTAGAGTGTCAGAAGAGCAATACCAGCATAAACCCAGTGTAGGTTCTGGAGAATGTATTCGATCCTGAGCTAGCCACAGTTCACTCATTTCAGACCTTGATTCGTTTGGCAAGTGACCTATCACAGTAGGATTGTTACTAGCCCACTGTCGTAACTGAAAACCTCCTAAATTAAGAAGATTTATTAATTTATCCACCATGTCCTTCGCCTCTTTAAATGTGGAGAAACTCTATAGAAAATTGTCAACATAAAAATGCCTCTCAACTGCTAATCTTACATCATCACCAGGTTCACTATGATTATGAACATGAGTCTGCAGGGCAAAAGTAGCGCAGCATGAGCTACAAGTTGTGCCAAATGGCAAAACTTGCCACTCATAGATGTCAGGATCCATCTTTTGCCTAATATCTCGCCAGATGAATCTAAGGAGAACCTTATCCCTTTCTAACAGGCGTACCTGGTGGAACATAGCCTTAATGTCTCCACTAGCAGCCACAGTATGTTCTCTAAACCGAATTAGCACTCCTAATAGTGATGGGCCTAAAGTGGGCCAGGTCACAAGTATTCATTTAGCATTGATCCTCTGAACTGATGAGCAGTTGAAAACTAGCCTGTTCTTACTATTATGATGAACCATATGGTGATTGATGTACCTCGATTCTTGACTAGCTACTGCTTCCCTCTGTATTTTAGTGATATAGCCTGCTTTCTCCAGTTTCTCTATTTCCGCAGTGTAGATGGCTGCAAGTTGTGGACTTTTGGCTAGTCTTTTCTCTGTACTTCTGAGACTTGGCATCACTGCTTCTAATGAAGACCTCAGACAGGGCATGTCACTTCTTCGTAACAAAGGGGTTGTGTATCGCTGAATTCCGTCCACTTTTATTTGAGTAGTTTGACTTTGAAGAAGAAGTATGGCTTCTTTATCCTGATTGGATCGAGTGACTGATTCAACATTCCTATAGGGCAGTCTAGTTGCCAAAGTCTTTCCACATTTTTAAACAGTTCAGTATCTGGGGACTGGAAAGAAGAAAACAAGCACTGCTTGGAAGACATCTGGGGCCTCATGTATAAACGGTGCGTACGCACAGAAATGTTGCGTACGAACGTTTCCACGCTCAAATCGCGATGTATAAAACCTAAACTTGGCGTAAAGCCACGCACATTTCCACGGTACCTCATACCTTGGCGTACGCAATTTCTCTGCTCGGTTTTGCAGACTGGCGGCACCCAGCATCAAAGCAGTGCTACTGTTCCTGTGTGGTCACCCTTCCTTTCTTAGACCCACATTCCTGACGCGGCTTTATAAATACACTGAAACTAAGTGCATGTTGTTTATTAGTGTAACGCATCTGATTGTAATTAACCTGCAGCAATATAATGGTCCAGGAAATAGCCATAGTATTCCAAATACCATAACTGCTTTAGCGTTGTAACTCTCAATGCATCTTCTTCTTCTTTCAGCTGCTCCCGTTAGGTGTTGCCACAGCAGATCATCTTTTTCCATATTACTCTCACTGCACCACTCGGAGTATTTATATCACTGTATCTGAGTGTGAATCACAGCAGCAGCTGATCGGAAAGAGAAATATCGGTATACAGCATGAAGCAGATGCTGCCTCAGCCATGGCAAAACGTTTCAGAGACTTTCCTGTACAGACTTCGCAGTTTAGAAAAAGTTTCATCCCAAGCATTATAAACACACTCAATCAGTCCATCAAGTGCTCCTTGTAGAACTGTTTACTTATAAGTACAATCACCTCACTGTAAACTTGCACTGCAATTATAATATTGCACAACCTGCGCCACTTTATAAAGCACGTATTTACATATGATGACGATATATTTTTAAGATGAAATGCAGCAAAATATGTTGATTATATTATACAGATAAAACTTTAACTTCATTTAAATAATCTATATTGTTAATAATCAAACATGTGAGGACATGGTGCTGCAGCGCTAGCTAGTTCATGGATAGCTCCTGCCTCGCGCTGTATTCATGCTGGTGCTGACGCGACACTGGAAGGATAGACAGATAGAATAATTAAACATGTACTACGAAGATATTTCAATGTTCCTTAAAAGTTTTGAAGAATCGAAGTTCTAAGCTTACAGATGGCTTCACGTCTATTACAGAGCTGATTGTGTGGCGATTGGGTATTTGGAGAAAGAAAAGTAAGGACAGGAATTGGAGGTTAGTACGTTTGAAAGAGACAGTACTTCTGTAATAAATTATTTCATCGAAGGTCGCGCATGGCGCAGCAAGCCTCTTGCGTGAGACATGAACAAGCACTGCGCCACAGTGTTCCCATGTTTAATAACATGCTTTCATTCCTATCATCATGAAAAAGATATCACATATACATCTCAGTATTTTAATTATTCAGAGAGCTGTAATATCATGAATGTAATGGATTCTGTGTCCTGTCGGAGAAAGAGAAAGCCCGTTTAAGAAGCAGGTAGTGACTCACACACACAGAGCACATAGAAGATCAAACACAGAACAAAGCATTTAACGTGCTACTTTAGTTACAATGGGATTTGAGAAACTAGTAAATTAAGCGATTTTAAGATGAAGTTTATGATGTTCTACTTTAATGGCAAATAAACTACGTGATTAAAGTGGAAATTTCGAGATTAAAGTTGACATTTTGTGCTTTTTTTCCCCACTGTGTGCCTATGTTTTTTGTTTGTACCCTAATACGCTTTCATATGACACTCAGACGGTGGGCTACGACTCGCCTTTTCACGCTGACTTTGATATGTGATTTCTTTTTTATTTCGGGCACTGTGCGACTTTGTGAACTTGAGCTTTCAAGTTTCTCCGACACTCTGTCACTCGATCAACTTCCTTTTGTTGATTATACCACTGTTTAAACCAACAAATAGGCCTCCACTTGGTATTCGCTGAAATTCTTATATTTTCCCCCGTGCTTTTCCCATTGTCTTTTCACAGAAGGCTATTCATATTGATTTGCATATTCAAAGAGGCGTAATTCTGGGAGGAGTTGGGGCGGGACAGAAGGCACGTGCACGTGCGTTACTTTTCACACTGATCTGGATTTATGTAGCGGAAGAACGTGGAAGTTTGCGTACGTACAAATTCCTGCATCTGGATTTTTCTGTGCGTACGCACATTCCTGCTTTTGTGCTTACGCCATGTTATAGTGTGAGTTCTACGCACGGCATTATACATGAGGCCCCTGATGTTTAAGTCCCCTTACAGGTCCTAACAATGTCCATCCCAATGTAGTCTTGATTGCTGCTGGCCCTCCAGGTGGGGCAAGGCGTACAGGCTCGAGTGGGTTGAGTAAGTGGGGATGGTTGGCTCCAATGAGTAGAAGGGGACGCGCATTTTCAAAATGAGGAATATTTAAGCCTTTAAGGTGTTGATATTCCTCCTGAAGAGTAGTCATCGGGTAGGAATGTTCACCCAATGCTAGCCGCGTTGCAGTAAAGGCATGCTGGATCTTAAATTTCCTTTGTGGTTGTGCTGCAGGAGTTAGCATAAATGAAACTGATGCTCCATCCAATGTCTCAATGTCATGTCTAACTGTCCTTAACATCATCTTTTCAGATTCTCCCTCTAAGCCAAGCTCTTTGGCTGCTGCTGATAGCACAAGAGTTCGTTCGGAGCCATCGTCTAATACTGCGTAAGTTTCCAAGGCTCTGTTGCCATTATAAAGCATTACTTTAACTACATTAAGCAACACATAACTGCCATCACTGGGTCTGTCACCATAAAGCGTCTCAGTAGATGAACTCGGCACACAGGTATCCTGTTTTGGGGGAAGAGTGTTAACTTCATGCAAGACCTTAAGATGTTTCCTTTACATATATTGCAGGGTTTTTTGAGATTACACGAGCTGCTTGATGCGAACGTCCACACCTTGAGCACCATTTCTTGGTTTTGATCCAGTCTATAATCTGCTCTTTAGTGAACTGCTGGAATGTAGGATATTGACTAAGGAAGTGCTCTGTATTTTCACAATATGGGCAGTAAGGTTTAGGCTTTTCTTTCTTCTTCTCTGATGGTTCATCCATAGAAGGGTTGGAAGTCTCAGTCGCAGAGCTTTGGTTTGCTCCAAGTAGGACCGTAGTTGATTTTGGTCCACGTTTATATTCTCTGTGTTTCTCCACTTGTCTGGGCTGTCCTCCTGAATCGTGACACCACACTTCAAAGTGGTGTTGAGAGATCAAGTAACGTATAGGTTGCTCCTGGTCTATGCAGCATGTGTCTGCGGAAGTTCGCCCGAAGTTCTGGTAGAAGCTTTGTAAACACACGAGCTACATGAGATCCACATCGGAGTTCAATGTCACCCTCAGGCCCTATGGTTCCCAGCATACCTACTAATGCTTGCACATTTAAAGCAAACTTCTCAAAAGCTTCTGTATCCCCACTACGAATAGCTGGAGAGTTCATGACTGCTGAAGTTTTCTTTAAAGCCAATTGATGAGGTTGTCCATATTTCTCAGTGAGAACTGCCATGGTGTCAGTATAAGGGTAGGGAAAGTTCAGGTTTGCATCAGCCATTAAAGTTTGTACTGCTTGCAGGGAGAAGGTTGGTTAGAGATATCTTGAGCCGTGCAAACTCACTGGGATCTTTATTGATGAAGTCTGGAATTGAAGGTTTAGGTCCCCTATAGAAGGCCTCCTGTGCTTGTGGAAAGAATTCCCGTTGGGGTTTCATCAAGGGTGTACAGATCACATTCCGTGGATCTGGGAGGTTTCAGGATATACTGCTGAAGTGGCTGCGGAGGAGGCTGGTGAGGCTGGTGAAGCAGGCGAGGAAGAGGATTAGGAGCAGGTGTGTTAGGATCCACACAGTACTTTGTGAATTTCCCATTGGGATTAATAAAGTTTCTATCTATTTATCTCTATCTATCTATCTATCTACTAATGTAAGAATGGATGTTGCCTGGTTGGTGTCCTTTGAGGAAGTGCATCACGATTCAAATGGGAAAGGGAATCTGGTCTAGGTGGAGAAGAGTAGGGTGGAATTCTGGCTTGTCTACCTTGGGCTCTCATCTCATGCATCCGTGCCACCATCTCTTCCATTAGTTCAAGCATCGCATCAGACTCCTGGCTAGGTTGAGGACCATCCTGCGCATGGACAGGTGATAAAGGTCCATTAAAACTGTAATTACATACATTGTCTCCTTCCCACTGTTTCTGCTTTCTTTGCAGGTACTTGATGTAGTTGCAAGGGGCATTTGAAGTCCTAGGAGATGGCACTGGTGTTCGATAGATAGTCCGTGGTGCAGGAACTGGTGCAGCCTTTCTTAATGAGTCAGGACTAATATTAGAAAGGCTAGCAGTCATTGATTGTGAGTGTTCATAGTCTCTCTCAAGCTGTAGCTTTCTATGACAATTATTCTGTGCTCCTGGTGAAGCCATCTCTAGTTCTCTACGATTTGGTGTTGCTTGAGCTTGCAGAGTTTGAGGCAACAACATTCTGCTGGCATCATAATCGTCTTCTTGGTAAATTGTATGCAGTACTCCTGGCTGCAGTGAAGATGATGCTTCTAGAACCCTATAGCCTGCATAGCTTAAATCATAATCCTCTAAGTAAGGCCTAACTATCTAAGTAACTAAGTAACTATCTTTTTGGATAGGTTGGTCCAGCTTGCTGGTTGGAGTAAGGATACATGTTCCACAGTAACCACTGTGATCCGGCTCGAAGGACCACAAATTATTTTGAAGGAAGTTGAGAAGGCTGACTTGCAAAATACGCTGTAGTCACTGTGGTGTGTCGGTTAGAACACAGGAACTAATCCAACCATTTCAGGAACACTGCTTTAATGTTGAAATGCCAGAAATTCACCTGAAGTAGAACAACTGTACAAGTAGGTGAGTATGTGTGTGTGTGGTTCAAACAGGTAAACAACAAAATAAGACATTTAGCACATATACGTTATTTCGCTATGCAATACACAAATGTCCAATAGGTGGCACTATAGCTTCACACTTTCAATGTAAGGTGTTTGCAATTACAATTTCAATATGGTAATGTAACAGGTTTATATCCATATTAATACACAACATCTCTTAAAGATTCAATGCAATATCCCAATCATTTACAGGCTGAATCTATATTAAACAGAGTACATCCTCTACTTTACTGAATGGTATTAATGGGATCTACAGTAATAATAATAAACACTAAGTAATGTAAAATATTAACTTAACTACTAATTCAGACCAGTTATCTCTCTAACTTTTAACACTTGATTTCTAAATATGTACATAAGAACTTACATTTGGTCAACAAACGCACAAACTTAAACTTTCTCTAGCAGCTCCAGTAGTTCCGGCTTTGACGAGGTACATCTCACAAACTCACACGCTCACTGCACACTCCATGGTTTTCACGTGACTATCCTTCAGTACTTTAAAGGCACACAAGCCTTTTTTTACATGACCTGAAGTTAGGACATTCGTATAACAAACATGGGTCAGTATTTTAGAATTTGAATCTTCTTAACAAGTCTGTTTTATTATTAGTAGTACTATTATCATTTATGACCCTTTTTTTCCTCTTAGGTCTCTAGGTAGTCTCACAATAATTATAAATAAATTTGTCAAGGTCTCAAAAAGATAAACAATCACTGTAAGCAGCATGTGTTGTTTTACTTGGCTCTCCCACATTCACACTTTTCAGGGCCAGCTAATACTTTCTTTCCACAAGAGGAAATCCACACTTGAATGAGTCCTCCCACCTCCACATTTTGGTGTCCATGTCGACTTGCCTGCATTGACTGTAAATGTGGTGCAAACAACAAATACATCACATAGACTACAACACCCAACATATGGCTAGACACGAAAATGTCTAATTTGTCTCATCTGAAGTACCTGGAATCCTTTAAACATTAGCTCTAGATCTGCCATCTAATTTTATACCTTACCATCTTCTAAGCCTTCTTAATCCTGAGCAAGGTTGTGGGGATCTCAAATTATATATACAGCTTATATTATATTATTATATACAGCTGCTGAGCCCTCTTGGGCGGTTCTTTTGACACACCTAGAAGTGCTGCCAGAAACTAAGTCAACGAGCATCTGGATCACTTCTGGGGGCGTTATAAAAGGAGCCAGCAGTTGTTACTCCAAGAGCCAGAGACGGGAGGAAGAGGCGGACAACGAAGCTTGCTGGAGGGAGACTGGAAGAGAAAGAAAGAAGGAAAAGGAAGAAGAATTGTATTTTGGTTATTGTGCTTGTGTTTTGGGACTGTGTTGCTGTGCTTGTGGGAGACAGGCAAGACGTTTCCCACAAGGGAAAAGAAAAAATAAAAGCCATGTGTGCTTTGAACCCGTGTCCTATGTCTGTCTGTGTCAGGGCTGGCCTTTACAGAGTAGAGTTTTGACAGTATTGATATTCCAAGTCAAAACTGAGACCCAATCATATTTTATGTTCTCATTTCCTACTTAATTAGCATTCAATACTGTACAGCTTTTGCAGCATATCAAAACAAAACAGAAGGAAGGATGTCTTTGAACATTAATAAAAGGAAAAAAAGAAGTGTGCAACATGAAATAAAGCACTCCATTCATAAAGATTTAGAATACAATTCTGACAACAGTTTGTATTGCGTAGAAATCTCAGTGTTATTTAACGCTAACATGTCTATTGATAGCTGTGCCTTTCTTCCTATTTTGTATATATATATATATATATATATATATATATATATACATATACAGTCTATATATATACAATATATACAAAATTTTTTTTTACTTTTAGTTAAAGAGCTTTGCTGTAGCTAAATGTGAATTTTGACTTCACACAGAGACTAACTGAATATTCAGCGGGCTTTCATTTTTAGTCTATTTTAATGAACTGCAAAGAACAAAGATAAAAACAACAGAACCATGGTGTTGAGAATGCTGGGGTTACATAGGCTTTTTACTTGGGTCATCAACGACACAGTGGAAGGGAGGACCCTAATGACTGTTGCTCATGATGGGTCAACAACATTAGAAATACCCTTTTATTGCCTTTATGTGGCCCATAGCTTCACTTACCGAATCATGCCAACACCTTTTTTTATAAACTGGGCACTGTGTATTTTTGAAGCTTGTTTCACAAACTGAGCATCTAAATGCTCTAAACCACTACCCTGTAATGCTTAACGCTTCGTGTACGAGTCCACCACAGGAATGGAGCTGACATGCCTACTCCAACTAACAGCATAGGAACTATAAACTCTTCTCATTCTTTCTCCAGCCACAACTCTCTGTCATCTGGAGGAATGTGTTTATACCCCTCATTGCACGTGCCAGTCCTCAAACCTAAGCCACACAGTGCCTTCTGGAGTAGCTAGATAGCAAGTGAAGAAATTTTAAAATTTCTAATCAATTGGAATTTCTTTTTCCACTACAGTGATCCCTCGCTATATCGCGCTTCGCCTTTCGCGGCTTCACTCTATCGCGGATTTTATATGTAAGCATATTTAAATATATATCGCAGATTTTTTGCTGGTTCGCGGATTTCTGAGGACAATGGGTCTTTTAATTTCTGGTACCTGCTTCCTCAGTTGGTTTGCCCAGTTGATTTCATCCAAGGGACGCTATTGGCAGATGGCTGAGAAGCTACCCAACTTACTTTTCTCAATCTCTCTCTTGCTCTGACTTTCTCTGATCCTGACGTAGGGGGTGTGAGCAGGGGGGCTGTTCGCACACCTAGACGATACGGACGCTCGTCTAAAAATGCTGAAAGATTATCTTCACGTTGCTATCTTCTGTGTGCAGCTGCTTCCTGAAGCGACATGCTGCACGGTGCTTCGCATACTTAAAAGCTCAAAGGGCACGTATTGATTTTTGACTTTGTTTTTCTCTGTCTCTCTCTCTCTCTCTCCCTGCTCCTGACGGAGGGGGTGTGAGCTGCCGCTTTCAACAGCTTTGTACCGGCGGTGCTTCGCATACTTAAAAGCAAACAGCCCTATTGATTTGTTTGCTTTCCTCTCTTGCCTGAAGAAGGGGCCTGAGTTGCCTCGAAAGCTTGCATATTGTAATCTTTTTAGTTAGCCAATAAAAGGTGTCATTTTGCTTGGCTTTTCTCTACTCTCTGTTTCTGACAGTCTGTGCTCCTGACGCGCACTCCTTTGAAGAGGAAGATATGTTTGCATTCTTTTAATTGTGAGACAGAGCTGTCATCTCTGTCTTGTCATGGAGCACAGTTTAAACTTTTGAAAAAGAGACAAATGTTTGTTTGCAGTGTTTGAATAACGTTCCTGTCTCTCTACAACCTCCTGTGTTTCTGCGCAAATCTGTGACCCAAGCATGACAATATAAAAATAACCATATAAACATATGGTTTCTACTTCGCGGATTTTCTTATTTCGCGGGTGGCTCTGGAACGCAACCCCCGCGATGGAGGAGGGATTACTGTAAACAGTTTCTGATTTGTATATATAGAAATTTTGAAATAAAGTTGGAATAAATTCTGTCAGGATTTATCTTGGTTTCATTTTTTATTACACAAAATCTGTGATTTGGGAGGGGTGTGTAGTGTGGTAGGAACCAACATCTTAATTAAAGAATGAAACTTGTTCTCTAACAGGACACATCTGATAAAACCTTTTAGTTAGTAAGCAGGCAGGAGAAAAGCTCGTCCATCTGTGTCATTTGTTACGCCATGTGGAGGATGGAGCCTCTCTCACAGCAGTCTGTTACAACATGATGAGAATGGTCGGAGAAACAAAGGACAGAGGTTCATTTCACACACTGAATTTACATACAGTGTCCATCAATATATATATTTACTCTGTTTTGTTTGTTTACACCCAAATGATCTATGTAAAATAAATGTCTGTTCTTATTCTTCTTATACCTTACAGGTTGAGCCACCACCCTTGAAATTTTTATTAGGCATATGTAACAATTCCCATGAAAATAACAATCTGTTTAAATTGTACATCCACATCCCCATACGTGAGTGGCAGAACCGCAAAGAGACTAGTGCGTAGTGCAGACCTGGGGGCTGGCGAGAGAAGTGAGCAGGGGGCAAAGCCCCCTAGTCTTCAATAAGGAAATAAGCAGCTGTATAGTGAAAGAACAGAAGCGTTTTTTTTTTTTTCAATTATTATTGTCTAGTTGCCTACAGAACTGAGACAGTAATTCACTTCTGGGCATGGACACTGAATGCCAATGATGGCACTTGACAGACTTTCTGAGACAAATCCACGCACCAGACCCTGAATAGTGCCATGGAGAGAGACGAGCAATAAAGTGAAGTGCACAGCAGGTCTCCTTTTAAAATGGTTAAACCTCACAACAACATTTTACTTGTTTTCCTTCTTAAAATACCATGGTACACTGCTTTGCAATATGTGTGTAATCCAAAAACGCAGATCAATACTCTGTTTTATTCCCCGACTCAGGGTGGGTGGGGTTGGCATCATAAGAAATGTGTTCTTTTACATATGTTCTGTAATGGTGCTGTTTTTTAATTTGCTGTTTTCTGAAAATAACCAAATAAAGCAGCTGGTAACAAAAAAAGAAGATATTAAATTCATCTGCATAAGCACAAAGGACAAATAAAGAGGGGAAAGCAAACTGGTATCTAAATGTGGACTGACAGTCTATTTCATGTTTGGTAACTTAGTCCAGACTTGGACGATAGCTTGTGTTGTACACTTTCTGCAGATATCGAAAACCAATCATCTTGGTAAACAGTAAGTCTTTCCTCTTTTCATTCATTTTGTATTTGCACGATATGTACACACTGATCTTCTTTTAGTTACCTCCTTTTTATGCATCGCTCCTTTCTCAATTTACTGCTGCTTGCAAATGGGGCAGAGTGTTTTCCTTTCACTCAGGGAAAGCGATGCTGGTATGCTTAAAGCCAAAGTCTGCCACTAAAGCATCACGCAAAGGTTAGACCCCATCCTTTGACTCAGAAGTGATCATGCTGTAAAATGGGAAGAGAAGGTTCAGGGAAGCTTATGGAAGATGCAAAGTTCAACAAATAACAAGCGCTGTTTTTTGATGTTGACTACTCGCTCTCATCTTAGTTATTCTCTCCACTTCATTGACCTGCAGCCCCCACTACTGAAAAAAGCCCCATCCACCCCAAACTTTTCAATCACGTCACAATAAAATATTAAGGGGGATCAGAAGATGAAACGTTTAGAGTAGGTACGGTTAGTGCTGCTGTTTACAAATGGTATGGTTTTCCTCTGCATGACATTCAGATAACTACACTACAGGGACGTGCGGTCAGGCACCTGTCATCATGAAAAGTAAAAAAAAATAATAATGATAGAATAAAATAAATTTGTCCACTGGTCTGTGCTATAAATTTGTTTTCTTTAGGATTCCAATAATTATGATTATTTTTATAGTCAAAATTTCTTAATTAGCGCATTTCCTGTTGAAATACAGGGGAGAAACGTGAGGTGCGGCACCTCACCTCGGACTGCACTCTCCCTCACACACTGAGCTGATGCATGCAATTGGCGCGTGCCTGTTGCTGTCTCTCTGTATGTCGCCAATATAATGTTTGCAGACACGTTTATTATACACCCTGACTTTCCACAGTCTGGCTAATATCTCTAATGAATGTGTGTGACATATTTAGTCTTGCTGATTGGGCATAAAACCGCAGTGAAAAGGCACAAGGTGAGGCAGACAGTACTGTAGTGCCCTGAAGGGGGCAGATGTGAGCCCAACAGGTGCTTGCTGCTCAACAGAGTGAAGCTGCAGACTGTAATACATCTGACATTAGACACGGAACGCTCTCCATATCACAGAACGCCCATAGCGTAGTCACGGAACGCCCCTGACAGAGCTTTCCATGTAATGACGCGATTGTCGTAACGCCTTTTCCCAACGTCACTCGCATCATGCCCTCTGCAAGACAGTATTGACACGCTCGTTGCACAGTATGCTGTACTTGTACAAATTACAACAGTTTCTATTTGGACAAACATAAATGACTTCCAGTCTCACACTTAAGCTATCCAACCATTCTAAGCACTTTGCCGATATAAAGAATTTTATTTTTTTTTTACTATTTTGAATGGTTGTTCATTACGTTTTCTCTGGAACCGTTACATTATAGTAAAAAGTAAATCTTATTACCATTTAGTGTTTCAAACAGAATGTACCTCATGAAACTCATACCTAGAGATTTTTAATCTATAAATGTATTTCATATTTCCACTAGCAAATTATAAACATGGGAAACAATATTAAGCTTAATTAATTTTTAAAAGGTTTGCAAAAACAGTGCTACATATAAAATTGGTTTTAAAAATGTCAGGGAAACATTTATTTATTGATTTGATCCATCAACGTTTTCATTACTAAAAGCTGTTTGCGTGAAATACTGGATGTCATTTCCATATCAATTGAACGGTATGTGACAGCCAAGAAATTTTACATTTTTAAATAACTTTTGAGTTTGAGACAATCCTGATTGTTCTTAAACCTTTGTCATGCAACATTTAAGTAGATCGCAAAGACCCAACTTAGATCAACATAAAAACAAACTGTCTTTGAGTCATCATCTTATTTATCTTTGATAAATATCAAATACTATTAACACTACTACTAATAATAATAAATAGTTGGTCAGTCGCAGTGTGCATTCAGCAGGGAATCATGCCGAGGTGATCTCATCATTAAACATTCAGTATTTATTGTCTTGTGCATACAGTAGAATTATATTGTTACTGTCTCTCCAGAACAGTGATAATATAATAAAACACAAAAATATACATAGAATACAATATACAGTACGTATAGATATATATTCAGCTATATTTGAAATATTTATACATAGTCTTTTTCTTACAATGTTTGTTATTACGATTGGCTGTTCAGTAACTCCACAACTAAAACACGTCCTCTGAAGCCATACTGAAGGCCACTGGTTCTTTACTATTTGCCAGAAGGCAGGAACAAGAAAGACAGCTGTGCAGAATGGCTGATTGTGTAATAATCTTAGCAGAATGTCTTTAAGATACCCTGCCTGGATAGAAGGCAGCTGGGTGCCAGTAATATGTTCTGGCTTTCACAACCCTCTGAAGTGACCCTAACATGTGTGCCCTACCAGGATGTGATACCACCAGTGAAGATGGACTCCAGACAGCACCTGTGAGACATCTCAGGAAGGTATTGGTTAACTTGGCAATAAACAAAATGTGCCGTTCCCTCCTCAATTAATCAATAATTAAAGGTCAGATTGTCCTGGGACCTCTGAGTCAAGCAGATAGACCTCTTGTCTGCAAGTAATTTAATCATTGTTGGTGGCCAGGCCTATGACAGTGATGTCAGTAGCATTTTTAATGATGGAGTTGGTGTGGCGTCCGGACACACAGTCACACCGGGGTGTTAGCACACTACCCCATAGTGTGCCTGGATTGAGAGTGAGCATAAAAGATACGATGCTGGCAATCTGCAAAGCTGAGGTCTGTTTGCTATTAAGTGTTGAATGCTAAGCTATTGTCTATAAACATAACTCTGTAAGAGCAGCTTTTACATTATCCAGATGTGCCAAGATGATATGGAGTACAAGACTTAACTGCTGTACAAGCATGCATCATGGAGATGGTGAAGGGGAGCAAAGTTATGTACTAAGTTAAAGAAGTCTGAGTGAGTGCAGTTATTTCTAAAATGAGTTATCACATACAACACACAGACTGTTATGGACCTGTAAAGCATAAATAAACAGATAGGCACATTTTAAACATTACAAGTGATGTAAATCATGGAACACACATATATTCCCTCTCTCATATGTACCTACATACTGTACATACACACACACCCAAACACATATAGTATACATATTAATAATCCTGATTTGTAACATGGCATTCTTTTATACAGTGGTTCTCATATTCACTCCCAGGAGCTGCAGATTTTTGTCGCAACTAATTTTTGCTTTTAATTAGACTCCAATCTTGAACTTGCGAGCTAACAGTCTAGGTCTTGAAAGTTAAAGTGATGGATCAAAACACAAAGCTCATTGTTATAACTACCACATAGAGGAGTGTAACCTGTGGGGGGCATTTTAGCACCCAAACCCTGGACACAACCACACACATACACGTTCCAGGTTCAAATATGAATATATTTTAAAGAAATAAAACACACAATCCCAGCCAGGACTCCCATCCGTGTCCTCCATCCACTATATGGGTCTTTTGAGTAGACAAGGAACTACTGAACCAGGTCAGAAAGTCAGCCCATCCCCCTCCTTTCTTACAGTGGAAATTTTGAAGGTTCACAAAATTAAAACAAAATATAACAACTTAATTGGTGGAACAGCAGCAACTGATGAGATACGGGGTAAAAAAAAAAGTTCCCATCAAGATATGAGAGCATATCCTTCATGCAGTCAAAAGTAAATAACAAGGACAACATGACTTCTTCAATATCTTCATCGTCTCCCCTTTCGTCTAATTTTCCAATTGTATATGTTCCTTCATCCTCGCCCATATCCAGAATTTTTGGCCTGAGTTCTGTCCCAACAAGTCAGTCACAAGCAGTCAGGATGTTTTTGATGAATGAAGAGTTTTCTTTGAATATCAACACATTAACTCCACGTTCACTCAAACTACAGTCAAATTGGCTTATGAAATAAATACACCAATATGACCAAAGCTTGTCATAGGAATGCTTAGCTTGATTGATTTCTCTGGCTTTTTGCCTCTACTGTACTCCTTGTATTCATGAGGTGGAGTAAAAAAAGAAAAAATAAACTCCAGTGTACAACCATAGCAGCTCATTTTCAAGGAAACCAGTCAGAAAGTGCACAAATAATTAAAAATGACTAAGTGCTCTGAAGTGAAAAAAGCATACATTTTTATTCACTAATACATTGCTGTAAGACCCATTTCAATTCAATCTGTACGTCTACAGGAATTGTACATAAGCGAGTACCTGAAAGACAAAAATACCCCAATTACCACAATACAGTCACATGTGAAGGCCAAATTCATCATTTCAAATAATATGTAATTTAATTGTTCCCAATTTAGTAAGTATACTTTAAAAACTATTAAAACATTCACCTAAACATATTGCAATAGAAATGCTACATGTAAAAGGTGTGACAGATGGCCGGGGCCCATACCTGGCCAGGACGCCCCTTCACCACATCTGCGAGGGGGACAAGGGTGGGAAGCCCAGTATCTCCCCCTGGACACTAGATGGCAGCATCCCTGGGTTGCAGCGGTGCCTCGGACTCCCCCAGGGCTTCATGGGGGTTGGAGTTCTGTGCAGCTCTGTGGGGTTCTGCAGGTGCCGCCAGGGGGTGCTGCAACAGGAGCGGCTGGCCCCTTTTGGGCACTGGTTTCACCTTACCCGGAAGTGCAGCCGGATGTCGCTAATCAACCACCTGGAGCACTTCCGGGTGCCTGATAAAAGGGAGCCAGCGACCACCACTCAGCGGCCAGAATCGGGTGGAGGTGGACAAAGCTTGCTGATGAGGAGTGGTGGTGGAAGACAGGAGAGAGAGAGTGTGTAGTATACGGTGCTTTATTTGGGACTGTGTTGCGGCTGGAGGGATTACGGGGAAGACGTGCCATCCAGCTGAAGAAAAATAAAAAGTCTCTTCATTTTATACGTGCCTCCCGTGTCCAATCTGTGTCGGGTCAGGCGCGATATAGCGCCATTATTGCAAAGGTTACACATAATTTAAAGTGTTTACCTGAAGTAAACAATCACTCCATTCTAGACTGATTGATGACTGAATGATATCAAAAAGGAAAAAGGGAATCCTTACCTTTAAGGCATTTGCTGTGTTTGAGCCGGTAAGAATCATTTCACTACATACAGTACATGATAAGGCTGTGGCTTTGTGAGAACCACATTTTCCATGCTACAAGACACAGCAATACAGATTATTAAATATTATGCATTTCTGCAAATTAATTATGTAGCATTTCAATAATTTCAATACATTACAATTTGCTAACAACTACACATAACCATAAATATGCTGACCTGCAAATTCAGTTAATGCTACCTAATGACACAGATGAAACTGATCTTTGAAGAAGATCAAAAAGTTACACTCCACAAAAGGAAGCCAATGAAGCCATTCAATGCCTAAATTTTAAGAACAGTAAAGTACATTTGATACTGTTCATTGTACTGGGATAAATAATTCAGTCAACATTTTCAAAAATACATGCATTTTATATAAAAGTTTGGGTAGTTCTAGGTGAAAACACTTGACTTTCTACTGTATTCCAGTTCAATAGTCTCATACTACATTATACTTTCACAAAATATATTTTACATTTTCACATATTGGTTAAGGATATCCAATATCAAGCCCTTGAGAAATGTGTGAGTGAGTGAGAAAAGGAGAGAAAGGCTGCATATGCTTCACTATTGGAAAAGAAGGGACAGAGAGGGAAAGGTCCTTGCTGTTCCTTATCTTGTGTAACAGTAGGGGGGCGCTACTGCTCCCTTGAACCCTCAGGTACCACGCCAAACACCAGGTAAAAGTATAATACTTATTTTTTTTATTATAATATTGTGCAACAAGCACCCTCCACTCTACACTACAAATACAATCCTCAATACTCAATCCTCCTCTCCCAGACACTTAGCCGCCCTTCCTTCCAGCTCAGCTCAGCATCTGGGCTTTCCCAAAGTCCTTTTATATCCCCTGAACCAGACGTGGTCCCAACCCTGCAGTCCATGATTCGTTATCACTTCCGGGTCAGTTTAAAAGTCCTTTTCTTCATCCCGGAAGCACGTCGTTCCTTCTGGTCATGTAATCAGGACGTACTTCCGGGTTATAGGGCACATAACATTCCGCAAGCCTTCCCTACAGCGGCTCCTGGTGGTCCCCCATGGTATCCAGCAGGGCTGTTTATAAAAACTACATGGTCCATGAGGCCCTGCTGAAATTCGGGGAGCCTCCATACTGCTGGGAGGGCTCCACCTGGCGGTTTGGAGGTGTGGGCCGGAATATATGGTCGGCCATCCCACACAGTTCCGCACCCTTAGCGAAGTCCAATGGGGCGGAGCATCCAGCCCCGCGAAGGACATCTTCCTCCAGGAGGACCTGTCAGTCGGGCCTTGGCTGCACTGTCTAGCCTCCCCAGAGGACCTAGGGGGAACGGTGTACCGGATGTCCCTCCGATCCCCTGTCCTCCGAGGACAACTTCGCCATACGTGGCCCAGCCGATGACAGTCATAGCAAATCCGTCGCCCTCCCAGTTGTCTTCCTCCACGAGACTGGAAACATCTAGGGAACTCTGTTAATTCTGTCTCCGCCCTTTTCTCTGCTGAGGGAGGTTTTATGGCGGCCTCGGTGCTCTCAGCCCTTTTTCCTAATTTGTCAGGAAACCCGCATTTTATTTTTGGGGTCTCCTGCTTATTCTGGGGCTTGTGCTCAGTTTGGGTCTCTCTATTAGAAGAAGAGAGGCCTTTTGCTGTCTGCACGCCCGTCGATCTTAGTCTACTCAGAGGCGGCGTCTTCAGCACCACATTGTTCCGGGAGACAGCACTTTTCAGCTGCTCTGGTTCGATTGCCGTTTCCTCCGCCCCTTCTGTCACCCGCTACTTATTAACCGCGGGCCTGTATGCTGTACGGTACCGGGTCACACTCACCTGTACCACCACATCAATCATAGCGGGAGCCTCTCGACCAAATCGCCGTAGATATTCCTCATGTCTTTTCAGCGGCGCTTTGGCCGTTGCTCCCAACTCCTCCACTTGTTTCTTCAGCTCCGCCCTGGAAGAAACTGTGTACAGTAACTTCTCGAGATCCCGCAGTCCCACCAAGTCATTTAATTCGGCCTGAGGTAGGCTACCATTGTCAGTTGCCTTACCTTCCGGCCGGGAGCCAATGGGCACGTCCACTCCTGGCATGTGCTTGGTTGGGTTACGCAAAGGCTCTTGGGAATTGGAGTCTTTAGAGGGTATGGGGGCTGCTACCGGCTGACTGTGATCCGCCTTTTCTAATTTAACGGCGGATCGTTCAGTCACAACCCGCTCCTCTTTACCTGTACGTATGAGTGGCGCTGCTTCGCTCGCCTCCCCCTTCCCCTTCAGGGAGAATGGTTCCATTGGGGAAACAATGATCTCAGCGGTGGACTGATGTAGACCTTCTCCTTCCCAAGATCCTTCAGGCAAGATCACGGGTCCCGTTTCTGCAAATAGGCAGGTCTGTTCCTGGTCAGGTGACACCGTGTTTTGCTTACAGTTTACCCAGCCTGCCCCAGGATAGTCCACGTGACTGTTGTCAATGAATAGGCGTCTCCCCTGCAGACTCCTATATAGGCTTGACTCTTCGCTATCATGGCCATCTTGCCCAGGTATGAGGTAGGTGTCCAGCTCACAGTCCGATTTGCTCCAACAGGCCTCTGCAAAATAGGAAAAGAAAGGTCCCGGTGCAATGGGCGTTTTCCCGGCACATACCTCCAACTTTTGATGCCGTGTTCCGAGCTCCTGTGAGTCTGTCCTCTGACAGCCCTCCTGTTGCCGTAACGATCGGGCTTTCTCGGCAGCTATCAGGGCTTTGTCTTCCTCACTGCCTGTCAGGTATGTCCACACTGTCGCCGCCTCATTCAGGGTCTGATTCTTTTGGGTAATCCCATTCTTTTTGCCCGATTTCTTTCCCATCGCGAACCAATATGAAACAAGGCTCATTACCGCCGCACTGCCTGTAGAGTGTGCCGTTTCTACCTCCGTGCTCGTGACCGGTACCGTCTTAGGGTTTTCTGCCCACAAAATTTTTATAACACAGGTCCTCTGCCAAATCGATGGCCAGAGAATCCTGCCAACTACGCCAGTGTAATTGTAGCATACAAACCCCCAATTTTAAGACCACTGTTCTCTGCCCCCATAATGCCATTGGCACAGCACAGGGCTGAAGAAAGACACAAGTCAGTGAAGGCCTCACTAGAGACCTGCTGTTTGACCTGTTGGTCAAAGACTTTTTCCGAAGTTCTTATACATAAAATGAGTGTCAGAGAACGTTTAAACTGAGAATTAGGAAGCACTACCTGTGGTACACAGAATGTTCTTCTTCTGGAAACTGTGGAAACTGAAGACGGCTGTCTTGGCTGGAAGAAAAGAAAAATCAGAAATACTGTAAGCTGACAAATTCTGATAACTGTTCTTCCCTTAAAAAAGCTTGAATACCTTTAATGCTGGCTTTCCAAAGTAAGAGAAGACACCTAAGAAATGTAAATCAGGAAACTGCAATAAATTCTATGAATAAAAAATAGCATGCTATTTCTTTTAATCAGAACAAACATTAAAATAAAAGATACAGCCAATGACGCTTTTAAACATGTATGAAAATATATTATATGTTGCCTGACAATTGTAGGTAATGTAACTCCATGCTTACATTCTTAAAAATTAAAGTATTCATACTATGATCTTTGTCATATTCTAGTGAATATTTTAAAATAGAAAATTGTTTTAATAAACAGTCATTAATGAATTAATCTAAAGTTAATCAAAGCAAGCTTTTCAAAAGTGGAAAAGTACACAGTATACTATTTTATCAAATAAAATCTTGTTGTTAATATGGAGACCTAGCTGCATTCAAATGTGTTAAAAGTGTCAATTGATCAAAGTTTACGAGTTCTGAGAGCTGCACATCCCTCCATGGACCACCACTGTCCTTTTGTAACTTTGTAAGTGGCCGATGAGGCCTGTATCAGCTGTGCTTTTATAGCAAAATAGACAAACAAACTCATGAGCACCAAACACAACTGTAGGCTCCTCTGTGGACTTGAATATACTTATGTGTCTCTGGTGAATATAAAATAGATATAAAGTTCTTAAAACTGACACAAGAACAAACATTTCACTTTATTTCAATTGAAAAAAAACTTCAAAAGCAGTATTTTTGAAGAATGCAGGAGAGGTAAGCATGAAACACTAAATATTGTTTTAAGAGTTTAAACAAACTATATTATCATTGAAAGAACTTTACAAAATATAATAATAATAACTGGTTGTTCTTTTTCCCATTGTCTAGAGTCTAATTTGAACTTTCTTGAACAGGAGATAATTGAACACTTGACCGTTGTAGCTACTTGTTAAAATTTTCCGTTATGTACTGTAAATATTTATACAGAACTATAAAAAAGGTCATCAAAATAACCTAAGTGTATTCAGACTTTTGACTAGTAGTATTACTATACGAGAAAAAATAGTATATCCACTATTAACTGTGTTTGACTTAGAAACTTGTGCTCTTTTTCCACTTTTCAGTGGAAAATCACTTTATATTGGCTCAATCTCTCTTCACTGTCTTTCTGAAATATATTTTGGTATCTAAAATACCAGGTTACTGTTAGGTTTTGCTTCTGATTAACTAGCATATATGTGATATACAGGACAATTATAGGGCAGGGCAATTATAAGTTCTTAATCACGGTCACTGGTAATTTGATTACGATCCGTTACACTTAGCTATGGCCAGTAATACTCAACAACAGACAATTACATATAATATTAGTTATTATAAAAAATAATCGACAGCTGAATCTGTCGATTTAGTATTCCGAATTGAGATTCCTGAACAGCCCTGTTGCAATACACTACACAAACGGACCTTTCTAAGAGTGCTTAGTATTCATTCATTTGGAACTCAAAACACCCACGTATCCGAAGAGCGACCCTACAAAGACCTCAGGCAGAAGGTGGCATGGCTTTACCTAATTTTCAGTTTTATTACTGGGCAGCAAACATACAAGCCATAAAAACCTGGACACAAATAAATGCACATACACAGGCTTGGTCTGCAATAGAAGTAAAATCCTGTAGTACTTCTTTATATTCCCTGCTCTGCTCTCCAATAAATGAAAGTTATCGCAAATATACTAATAACCCAATTGTGCTTTACTCACTCAGAATATGGAACCAAATTAGGAAGCATTTTAAGATGGAAAATCTTTTATCAGTGGCACCTCTGCAAGGGAACCACCTCTTTCAACCTTCGCAAGTATATCCAGTTTTTAATACCTGGAAAAGTTTTGGGATTAAAATGCTCAGAGATCTTTATATAGACAACATATTTACATCTTTTGAACAATTACGTTCAAAATTTAACCTCCCAGCTACACATTTCTTTTACTATCTTCAAATTAGAAATTTTGTTAAACAGAAATTGCCCGATTTCCCCACCTTGCACCCTCCACAATGCTGGAAAAAATACTGCTCAATTCGAGGAAACAAACACTATTTCCGCAATATATAAAATCTTATTAGAGTCCCTACCTTTCAAAGATCCAAGAGGACATTGGGAAGAAGATCTCTTAATCAATATATCAGAAAAGGAGTGGAAGGTAGCAAAGCAGAGAATTCACTCGAGTTCTATATGCGCAAAGCATAGAATTATTCAACTAAAAATTATATATCGAGCTCATCTGTCTCGCTTAAAACTGTCCAAAATGTTTCCAGGCCAGGATCCGACCTGCGAGCGCTTCAACCAAGCTCCTGCCTCACTGGGTCACATGTTCTGGGCCTGCACCAAACTAACATCATTTTGGACAAAAATTTTTAAGTGCCTCTCAGACAGCCTTAGTATCACAATCCCTCCTAACCCACTAACAGCTGTGTTTGGTGTCCTTCCAGATGGACTGGAATTGGAGAAGGACAAGCAAACGGTGATTGCATTCACTACACTCTTGGCACGCAGACTTATTTTGTTAAATTGGAAGAATCCTAATTCTCCTCTTATAAGTCAGTGGGAAACTGATGTTTTATATTATTTGAAATTGGAAAAAATCAAATTTTCAGTTAGAGGATCTGTACAAAATTTTTTCAAAACTTGGCAGGATTTAATCAATATTATTTTAGAATAAGAGAATTAACTATTATTGCATTTAACTCCCTTCTCCATCTCTTATTTATATAGATATTTACTTCTCCTCTTCTTTTGTCTATTGTTGCCTTATTAAAAAGCTTAAAGAAATTTTCCTTTGGCTAAGCTCTCCTTCTCAGGGGTGGGCTTTGATTTGTTTTCAAATTTTTTGGGTTATAAATTGATCTGTTTGTATGGAATGATTACAATAAAATTAATAAAATGCTCCGTGGGCATATCCAAGACTCACCGGGGGCCATGCACCCAGGATGGTCGTTTATTGGTGGTGTCACCCATCAAAGGACTCTGTAAGTGTTGTGTCTGTACGCCCCTCAGCAGCTCCTGCAAGTGCGTTATATTGCCGGCCTCACCTCCTGTAACTGCCCGCGGTCACCCGAGGAGTGTTCTCATCTCAGATTTATGTTGTCTCGGTTAAATTTGAATCTGTTAAGATTATTGGAGGAAGTCAAATATACAACCATATTACTTTGTGAGCAGAGGTTAGTCATAAAAGACCAAAAAATAAAATAAAAAATCTATGATTTCATAACAGCAGATTTTAATAGAGAGGTGTTACTGCACTGTTTATTCCTTTTGAAAATGAAAGTAAGGCTTCCCTGGGTTACTGAAATGGCTCCGTGTCCAACGAAATATCACCACCCACCTCACAATTTCAAGCATCTCTTACAGATTCTTATCTGGAGTTAGCTATGTAAAATACCGATCTAAATCACAGAGAGATAAAGATTCATGACGCTGTTCAAAACACCGGATGCAAAATACGAGCTGCGTGGCCAATAAAGCAGTCCTTACAGTGTTGGTGAATGTTAAGAAAATAGATTCCCGCATGCATTATAAATTGTTATAAACAAGAAACAGCACAGGCATGAAAATACATAATATAGTAGGCACCATTACAAACAGCGTTAATCATAAAACAGTTGTGGCAGCCGGCTGGGGGTGGTACTCATCCGGGACGCCCAGGAAGACCAGAGGAGGGCCTGCATCTCCTCCAGACCACGAGGGAGCGTCCACCCTGGTTGTGTTGGGGGCCACGGGTACAGGGCTGTGAAGCCCAACCCTGTAGGTGCCCGTGGTCACCCCAGGGGGCGCCCCAATGCCTGGAGAGCCCTGGACCTCAGCATTTCCGCCACACCAGGAAGTGCTGGGGGGAAGAGGAGCAGGGATACCGGAGTGCTTCCGGGGATGCAGCCGGCACTTCCACCACACTGGGGTGTGTCAGTGGGAAATTGCCGGAGCACACCTGGAGACACATCCGGGTGCTCATAAAAGGGGCCGCCTCCCTTCACAGGATGGCTGGAATCGGGTGGAAGACGGATGAGGTCTTGGAGGAGAGACAGGAGGCGGCCTGAAGAAGAGAGGCATTGTGTGGTTTGGCCTGGACTTTGGGGGAGTTTGGGGTTGTGTGGAACTTGTGTAAATAATTGTGGACTGTAAATAAATGTGTGTTGGGTGACAAAATGATGTCTGTCTGTCTGTGTCCGGGCTGTTCCCCACACATTATATGTATGATACACACATGCACAACTATTATAATCAGTTATTATAAAAAGTCAAGAGCGTTGTCTTTACTTGTGCAAGATGATTTGGGCTTTGATGTTTACTAATGTTTACTGACTGGCAGACACAAACATGAAAACAGATCTAGCAATGGACCACTGTATGTGCAAGGAGTTCAGGACTTGGATGGAGTGTTCACTCCAGAGTGTCAGTCAGGACACTGGTAAATAATGCTGAGAATTCCACACAGCAGCTCAGAATGAAATCGAAACTGATTTATTTAAGAATATATACCTGTACTTGAATAGGTATGTATATATACAGTATATGTGTGTGCGGTCTACAATAAAAAAAGAAGACATAAAAATTATTGGTAAATTACACAAAGTCCACTAGATGTCAGTATTACACAAATTAGGTACTAGCTTATCGGCAGAATCAACAAACCTATAGTAAAGTACATTAATGTAACAACATAGCAATATTATTTCAATAATAGTTTGAATGTAAACAACACTAAGGCACATCCCTAATACATGAACACTAAACAGCACACTTTAGTACACTTTAAACAACTTTGTGTCGAAACATAACAAATATGCAATGCCAGTCAAACACAAATAAACCCACCTCTGGTCATTAATGCACACTTTGTGACTGATTCGGTATACTGTATTAGAAACTCTCCGCTATTGCCTTTATCATAACACACAAGGAAAAACAAACACATGAATCCTTCATCTCCATTAACATCCCATAATATATATCCCCTCGTGCCTATGGAAGGAGCACCTTGAAATGTGAGTAGTGTCTCTTAATTATTGCTGTCTCTCTAACAATAGAACTATATCAGCAATAATCAAAAATGATTGGAGAAACATGCTCTTTGAGTTGTTTGTTTAAAGCATAGCTTTAACATTAGCATTCAACACCATCTAACCTCTGCTCCTTAAGGACAAGCTGACAGAGATGGGAGTAGATTCATACCTGGTGGTATGGATCGTGGACTATCTTACAGACAGACCTCAGTATGTGCGTCCCAGGAACTGCAGGTCTGACATTGTGGTCAGCAACACAGGAGCGCCACAAGGGACTGTACTGTCTACTGTCCTGTTCAGCCTATATACATTGGACTTCCAATACAACTCTGAGTCCTGCCACGTGCAAAAGTTTGCTGACGACACTGCTATCGTGGGCTGCATCAGGAGTGGGCAGGAGGAGGAGTATAGGAACCTAATCAAGGACTTTGTTAAATGGTGCGACTCAAATCACCTACACCTGAACACCAGCAAAACCAAGGAACTAGTGGTGGATTTTAGGAGACCCAGGCCCCTCATGGACCCCGTGATCATCACAGGTGACTGTGTGCAGAGGGTGCAGACCTATAAATACCTGGGAGTGCAGCTGGATGATAAATTGGACTGGACCGCCAATACTGATTCTCTGTACAAGAGAGGACAGAGCCGGCTATATTTCCTTAGAAGACTGGCGTCCTTCAACATCTGCAATAAGATGCCTCAGATGTTCTATCAAATGGCTGTGGCGAGTGCCCTCTTCTATGTGGTGGTGTGCTGGGGAGACAGCATAAAAAAGAAGGACTCCTCACACCTGGACAAACTGGTGAGGAAGGCAGGCTCTATTGTAGGCATGGAGCTGGACAGTTTGACATCTGTGGCAGAGCAACGGGCGCTCAGCAGGCTCCTATCAATTATGGAGAATCCACTGCATCCACTAAACAGTGTCATCTCCAGACAGAGGAGCAGCTTCAGTGACAGAGGTGGTAAATGTTACCATTATTCAAAGTTATTGTCTGTTTTTACCTGCATTTTTATCACTCTTTAATTTAATATTGTTTTTTTTGTATCAGTATGCTGCTGCTGGAATATGTGAATTTCCCCTTGGGATTAATAAAGTATCTATCTATCTATCTATCTATCTATCTATCTATTCATGAAATTGTTATTTTAAAAAGAAAGAACAAAAATTTTCCTGCGATAATATTTAATATTGTGATGAGAAAATATACCAGTTTGGACTTCGCATACAAAATGTGTCTGTATATATATATATATATATACAGTATATATGTATATATATATATATATATATATATTTACATATATATATATATATATATATATATATATATATATATATATATTTACACATATATATATATATATATACGTATATACACACACACATTGTCACACATGTGCGCAATGGAGGCGGCTAAAGGGCTTGAGTAAGGGCCAATTCCGAATCAGACCGGGATGTGGCAGAGTGCACTGACTTTTTCTCCCTTTCCTGTAGACCATTCACGGGAGATTCCACCTGGCCCTCTTGACGTCACTTCTGGGTCCGAGCCTATGGAAGAAGACCCCTATGATCCCGACCCCTTTGATCTCACTTCCTGTCTTCCCCTTTAAAAGCCTTCACCTTTTCCCTATTCCCTCAGTTCTGTTTTAGACTCGGTTTTGTGCACATCAGTGCTGTTATACATTTTGCAACTTTGCAGCCAGGATACCAATACACAGGTGGCTGCTCCAAACCTTTTTATGACTCTTATGTCTGGTTTTTGCAACAGCATATATATACAGTATATATATATATATACTTACGCATATAGTGTATATATATATATATATTTCATACTTTCACATTATTCCCAGGCTAAGATCAACTATGTTGTGCCTTTTCACTGTATTTATTATAGTAGTTTTCAAGAAAATTTTGTCATTTTCCAAAGTTTGGCTTACTGTATCAATTCATACACAGTCCACAGTATTTCTTTGCAGTTATGTTGTGCACCATCTGCACCCAAACTCATGTAACCAAAGTCATTTGAGTACTCTCGACTCCTGTACTCACAAACTGCTAGATGTGCTCCCAGGTTACATCGCTCTAACAAAACTGGGCAACCTTAAAAATTAATGGGGAACAAAAAAATTTGAAATAACAATCTGAAAACCAACAACAGCAATTACATTTTTGTAAGATTACTACCTACGAGCATAATCCCAGGGGTTATCTATAAAACTAATATTACACAAAAAATAGTGTTTGCTTGGACCAAAACATTTCAAAATGAGTGTTCATCAAACACATAGACAATTCAAATCTGTGTTTTCTGAATAATTTTGTACAAACAAATACTGTAGATATTAAAGATAACATTTGCTTATGACTCATTACATGATTAGCTTTAAGATAGTTTTGTAGGCTAGAAAAGCTGTAAAAGCTTCCTCACATCACCCATGCACACACACACACAACTTTCCTACAGGAATATTCAAACCAGAAACAGATATAGAAAGTGTCAGTACTGTGGCCTAAAGTAATATCATCTCAAAAGAAAATGCAGAAATCAATCCAAGTTATACTTTCTTTGCTTCCCACATGGAAAAGAGAAATAAGCATTACAACTATTAACACCAACAGTAAAGGAGCAGTAATACAATACCAAAAAAAGACACACAAGCACATGTTTGTACTGTCTGATTGTTTGTATTATAAGTATTTTTCCTTAACACTTCTTCTTTTATGTTCAACACTGGTAGAAACACTTATGCAGTAAGAGTTGTGGACGTTCATTTTGCAGACAAAGCATTTAGAGAGAATTGAAGAAATAGTAATGTGTACTGAACAATGGGTGATTTATTATGGCCTCATAAAACAATAAACACAAACCAAGGACAAGACCTGGCTAGTCTTTCTCTGTACACACACCCCATAACGTGATGCCGTCTGAATCTCCAGTCATCTCTTTTCATTGTCCCTGTGGCTTTCTCTTTCTCTCTCATTCTCCACGATCCATCAAGAACAACCTACAACTCAATCACAGGGTGGCCAATCATCCTCTCTCTGAAAGTCTCCAAATGTCTTCCTGAATGTGGCTTGTGGAGTGCAGGGGTTTACTGTCACTGAAGCATTCAGTCCCGCCAACCTGAAGAGTAGACTTTCAGCCACAATAAAATGCTACTTTAAGAAGAATTGACAATATATTGTGAATGTTCAGACAGATACTTAAGTGGTCTTCAAAATGTTCATGTCGATGAAGATATAGTTTAAAATAACCCAGTAGGTTCCCAGCCATGGACATTCAGCATGATTTAATCACAATGCCTTCTCTGTGGACAGGATGCTCGTCTCAAACAGCTATAAACGACTTCTTCGTCAATAACAGCATTTTGAAGAGCACTTCTCTGTCTGAGCATGCAGATAAGAAACGCAAGTAGTTCTGATAGCCTGCTGCCTACAGTCAGGCAAAGGTAACCAAAGGATTAAGCAAAAACAACACACTCAGCCTGTTAGTTTTTCTCTTGTTTGACAAGTGAGGAAATTATCATGAAAAGAGGAATTTTGAAATAAATAGTACTGGCATATAAAAGAGCCAATTGTGTTTTCTGCAAAAGTCCCGTTGTTAATAAAAACAGTTCTTATAAACAAGACTGGGAGCTGAACCTTGTTTTGTTTTGGTTCTTTTTGCTCTGTCTCATGTAAGCCAACCCACCCATGTTTTAGGGTTCCAGTCAGTCCAGTAATCACTAAATCTAATGTATGATCCCACTCCACCCTCTGTGTGTGGGCTGGCTAACTTGCTGGCTTAGATCAAATGAGTGCAGGAAGTTCATGGATTCATTTGTTTTCGGGTCACACTGTTTATCGATATGAAAATTAAAGTCGCCAACAATTAGGAACCTGTTATTGTTAGTTATTATAATTGACACTAAGTCTGAGAATTCCTCAATGAAAGACACATTTTATTTAGGAGGTCTATACACAGATAGTGCTAGAGACTAGGAAACTTCTTTAATAACAACAGCAAGATACTCAAAAGCATCTTTACACTTTAACTAGATCAAGTAAATACACTCTGACGTGGTTATTATAGTGTTAAGGTAGTACACATTTGAGGAAGAGCTCACTACAGAGTTATCATATCCTAGCAAGGCATTATGGAAAGAATTTGCATTAGAATTACATAGTCAGGAGAAACAAATTACCTTACAGATTGATTTCAGAGAGAACCTGGGTGTCGAGTATATAAGGATGCAGACCATCTCGCCTGAAGAAACACAGCCTCTCCATGAACCCAATGTTTTGTCCCTTGCAAAATCCTTTCAACCATTTGTTTAATACCAGCAGTAATGCATAGTATTCACCCAATCTTCTAGCCAAAGGTAAGGGAGCCGAAATAAAGATTCTCACAGCCAGGGTCCTCTCCTTCATGGCATTAATAAGTGCTGTGAAATGCACTTTAAGAACCTCCGACAGTCAGTATTACACGTCATTTACTCCTGCATGTATTTCAATGGTCCCCGCTGCCCTGTCCTTCTGCTTCTGTTGGCGGTTTTCTCGTAATATCTCGTTCATGAGCACTGGGTAAACAAGAAACAAATGATTTCTGTTTAGGGCAAGAAATATTGAGGTTTTAAACAATAGAATCTCCAATGACAAATACATCACAAGGGACTACTGGGATGGAGGGGGAACGGAGTGGGTCGACATGGTTCTGGATGGAAATGCTTGCCTGAGTCGATGAAGGTGATTTAGCCTTAAACCCCTGCCTGCATTTTTTAAACAGCCAGATTCCCTCTTTGATGCTGCCATTGTCCCAAATGTCCCATTACCGAAGCAGAGTGTTACTAGACACGTTAGGAAATAGATGTTGCAAGACCTGAAAGGCACGTCTCAATTGCAGACGACTCAGGGCTACATGGCTTTGGGGTGTCTTCACATGCTGTCCTATTTAACAGTTATTGTTTGCGTTTGCTCAAAGTGGATTAAACCAGGAACTAAATGAAGTGTTATCAAGTGTTGACCAACGTGTCTCCTCTCACTTACTGTAAGTGCTGAATTTTGACAGTAAAGGCCATTACCAAAGCAGGGCATTGCTAGACATGTTAGGAGATAGGTGTTGCGAAACTTGAAATGCACATCTCAATTGTTTTTATTACAGACTCTGGAAGTACCTACGAAAGTCCTGGGATTACAACTTGGATTATACATTGAAGTCAGTCATGCCTCCTTTAAATCAGGTTTGCAGAAGTGACAGACTACTCTCATATATATTGTTGGTTCTAACATGGACAATGATGACTAGATCCACCCCACTCTGCCAAAAAGCCTATCAACCCTTCCAAAGAGGTCTCCCATCTGTGCACCTGGAAGACAACACACAATGCGAGACTCTTTGTCTCTTGAGCAGAACTGTGCTTCACTCACACTAATGACTGAGTCTCCAACTATCATTACTTCTCTCATTCTAGAGACTGGTTTTGAGATGACACTTGGGGCTCCTCATGCCTGAGAACTATCTCAGAATGTTTAGAGAAACTGTCGGGGTCCTTAAGAACCTGAAAATGTTTTGACACTTCCAACTTTGGGGTTAACCCCATAAACAGTGTGCCCCAGAGGCTATTGATCTAAGACTAGAAGGGAAACTCTGCCCCCTTATCATAAAATGTCATGAAAAGAACTTGTCAAATAAATACTGTTGTCAAATACATACTGTTGTATTTACATTGCTATTATAATGAACATGCTAGAACATGTTCAACGTCATGGATCAACAATTATTTTTGCAGGTTGTCTAACGTGATTTATTTTTTCTCATAAATTCCCATGGAAGCATGATCCATTTAAGCCCATTGAAGTGCAGCTTCACTGGACTTCAATGGCACTTGACAACATGCTTTGATTGGAAGACAGTGCTAATATTGTTGACCTGATTTTCACAAAGCCATTTGATAGTTTTTATTTTGAGGAGAGACTCATAATTGAGTATTAGGACACATCAACAGCCAAGATTGATTTAGTTCAAAAGTCAGGGAAAAATAACTTCTTTTCAACTCTCCTGGTATAACAAGATGAGCTGGCTGACTCAAGGAGAGTGTATTGTTGGCCATGCCTCTTAATGAAACCATCTTAGGTTGTATGGTCTAAAAAAACTGGGTTTCTGTCTGGGAAGATCTGGCTAACTTTAACAGGGCATACAAAAGACACAAGAAAAGCAATGAACACGTGAGTTCATTTCCACAGTTAAGTTGTCTTGGCAGGGTCAGAGTAGAACATGTGATTAATGATGGTGTTCACATTCAGGTGGCAAAAGACAATGAAACAGTGAAAAAAACAGGACCTTTCTTAACTGCCTAAATGACATCACTTCACTGCTTGGACATCAAGAGCTGGCATTCAGAGTGCATGATAAGCATAATAAATCTGTTAACAAGGGAAATTTCAGAAATGTTATTGAAAGATTAACCAAATATGATTCTGTCTTGACCACACATTTACACTAAACTTTTAGCATGTAACATTCCACTTAAAATGATTTGATTTCTGACATTGCAGCCGCTGTTTGTTGATGAACTCAAAGGTCAAGTTCAAACTACTCCCTTTTTTGCATCTCATACACTGTAGATGAAACAATTGGCATTTCTTGTCATGCAGAACTCTCTGTCATAGATCGATATGTTGATATTGCATGCCAAATTCAGGAGCAATTTGTTGGATTTTTATGATTTTTCAAGGGGACAAGATACCCAGTCTGTCTTTGATGTTTTAAATGAAAACATGCATGTCCACAATTAATAAGAAACACTTGTGGCTCAAATTTACAATGCGCCTGCTCTCATGACTTCCACTGTGAATGGACTTCAGGGAAAAGTTAAAGCAATAGCCCCCAAAGCGATGTTTGTATACTGCTGTGCATGCAGACTCTGCCTGCAATAACATTTTTGTAGGCTTGACACTAAAACTGTTTACAGAACTCCAGATGAGGTATCACCAGTGCATTACAAAGCGTCAGCATAACCTCCTTGGTCTTGTACTCTACACACCATGGTAAATAACCCAATATTCTGTTAGCCTTCTTAATGGCTTCTAAACATTGTCTGGTAGTTGATAGTTTCATGTCCACTATGATTCATAAATCCTTCACATAAGGTGTACTTTCGATTTTCAGACATCCAATTCTGTTTTAAAAACTAGTATTTTTACTTCCTACATGTAAAGTGTTACATGAACCTGCATTAAATTTCATCTGAAACAAATCTGCCTGTATGCTGCCCATGTCCCTCTGTAATGATTAAATGGATATAAGAATATCTGCCAATCCATCTAGGTTGATATCATCTGCAAACGTAACCAGCTTGTTACTTAGTTTCCTATCCAAATCATTTATATGTATCAAAAATAGCAGCGACCTTAGCACTGACAACTGGGGAACAGCACTCTTAACATCAGCAAATTCTGACAGGGTTCCTCACACCATAAATGTCTGGTTCCTGTGTCTGAGACAATTTTGCACCAACCTACACACAACACCCTGAACTCCCACTTCTTTGAAATTGATGGCTAACCTCTCATTTAGCACCTTATAAAATGCTTTCTGAAAGTCAATATTAAAAATATCATATGCTCCACTTTGATCACATCTTTTTGTTGCTTCCTCATACAATTCCAGCATGTTAGTAAAACATAGCTTCCCTCTTCTGAAACCACACTGACTGTTCAGTCAACTTCATGTTCTTACCACATGTTGCTCAATCTTTTGTTTAATAATTCCTTCCATTAACGTACATGAAATGCATGTTAAACTTGCTAGCCTATAGTTGCTTGGATCTGCCTTTTCATGTAATGGGCTAATGTTTGCTATTTTCCAATCTATGGCAATTTCACCAGTGCTCAGTGACTTCCTAAAAATATGTGTCAAGGGTTTTATATATTTACTTGCTAACCTCCTTAAGAACTTGAAGATAGAAATGATCTGGTCCTGGTGAGCTGTTTGATTTCAGCCTATTTATTCCAAACAGTACTACTCCGTCTGCAATTTCCAAACCCCTCAATACCATCTTAATGCTGGGAGGTAATCAACTTCATCCAATGTAAAGATCTCAAATAAAGAATGTTTAGAGCATCTGCCATTTTTCTGTCTATAGTTTTAATCCCCTTTACTATTCCTGATGCATTTCACCTCCTCCTTGAATGTTCACAGAGGATGCCATATCTATTGCACTCCATTTTTCATTGGAACATCTGGAGAATAGAGACGCTATGGTCCGCATGTTGTTTGTTGATTTTAGTTCGGCTTTTAATACCATCATCCCTCAGAATTTGATCAGCAAACTGGGCCCATTGGGACTGGGCATACCTCTGCAAAACTGGATATTGGACTTTCTAATGGATAGGCCACAGTACGTACGGGTAGGAAAGAATAAATCAGATACCATCTCCTTGAGCACAGGTTCTCCACAGGGGTGTGTTCTAAGTCCCCTCCTCTTCACGCTCATGACCCACGATTGTTGTGCCAAGTTCAGCACAAACCAAATTATTAAGTATGCGGACGACACAACAGTGGTGGGTCTCATTCGAGGTGACGGGGAAGGGGATTACAGAGAGGAGGTGAAGTCATTTGTGGAATGGTGTGATAAAAACAATCTGATACTGAATGTCGAAAAAACAAAAGAACTGGTGATCGACTTCAGGAAGAAACAGCTGATACACATCCCGGTCTACATTAAGAACACTGCTGTGGAAATTGTGCAGTCTATTAAGTTCCTGGGAGTAAATGTGACGAACAACCTCACCTGGTCCCTGCACACCTCCTCCGTCATCAAGAAAGCTCACCAGCGCTTGATCTTTCTGCGGAGGCTAAAGAGGGCCCATCTCAGTAAGTCAGTCCTCACCACTTTTTACAGAGGGACCATAGAGAGCGTGCTAACCAGCAGCAGCTCTCTGTGGCAGGAGAGCTGCAGCGCTTCGGACTGGAAAGCACTGAGGAAAGTGGTGAGGGCTGCGGAGAGGATCATTGGAGCCCCGTTGCCTAATGTACAAGATTTGGCAAAACAACGCCGTCTGGCCAGAGCTGTGCGGATTTCTAGAGACCCTACTTATCCTGCCTCTGAACTCTTTTCCCTCATGCCCTCAAGCAGAAGGTACCGCAGCCTGAAATGTAGAACTACCAGGTTTAAAAACAGTTTTTTTCCTACTGCCGTTCGTCTTTTAAATAAAGCATTTTAGTATTTTATTGTAGGCTGATTTTAACTATGTGTTTTTATTAATGTCTTGTGCATCGTATTTTCGTTCTGCAGCACATCTTGGATGTTCTGCTAAATGACAAATAAAATTGAATTGATTGATTGATTGATTGATTTACTATTACAATACTGAAGAATCTCTTTTGGTCCTCTTTCACCTTATCTGCTGTTTTGTTCTCTAACTGCTGTTTACCTTCCCTAATGTCCTTCTTAATGGTTGCCCTCATTTTTTAAGTGCCCTATGATTCAAATTGGAGTTTTCAGCCTTATGTGCCATATACATATGTTTTTTTTCCTTTTGTGCCTCTTTTCTACTCTTTATCAAAACCCCTGTGCAGGTTTTTAAAATTTCTTTCAAATTCCAAATTTATATACAGTATCTACCTGTCATGTATTATATGTAAAATGTTTTTAAACCTGTTCCACTGCTCCTCAGCTGACTCCACACTTAAAAGCTTATCCCAGTCTATTCTCCTTAGACTTTGCCACATCTGCTCAAAATCTACCCTTCCAAATTTAACCTCAACTGTTTTACTCTTTGCCTCTCTGCTCTTCCAAAACCCTAAGAATTGTATGACAAAATGGTCACTTCACCCTAGTGGTTCAATCCCCTCTACATCCTTAATTCTATCTTGATTATTGCAAAATTTTAAATGAAGACATGCATGCCGCCCTACATTGGTGCTTTAACAAACTGTGTTACAAAACAGTCCCTGATTATTTAAAAAAAAACTCCTGCTCTTGTGCTCAGCTATTGTCAAGATTAGCCCAGTTAATATTCGGGTAGATAAAGTCCACCATGAAAATAATATTCCCCTATAAACTTGCTTTTTTAATATCACTAAAAAGTTGTGCAATTGAATTGCTGTCTGCATTGGGTGGTAAATAACACACTCATAAAATAAGCCATCTGTCCCTAATACTGTATGAAGACGAAGCCAGATGTCCCCACTAAGATGGTGCTCATCTTCCAGTTTGAAGAGGACTTCCATTTAAATTCTGTGTGAGATAAACAGCAACCCCACCTCCATTTGTGTTCTGTCTCTCCTTCCTATAAATTATGCTTCCCTCTGTGTTACACTCATCCTCCTCTTTTTATTTAAACAGGTTTCTGTTATTGCTATAATATCAAATATGCAAATCCCACTCACTTGTTTGATTTTTTCATACTTCCAGTATTAAGGCAGGTTATTTTACTATGTTATTAATTTAACATTTACACTTATAATTTAGGTTAGAATTTATGTTAGCACACATTTTTATTTATATACTGTTGTATGTTCCATCATGTACATTTTTAACCCTGGCCTGTCGTAGATTCCCTGTCCCCAACCCATTCCCTAGTTTAAACAATCCTCGACTGACCTACGCAGACATCTCCCCAATACTTTGGTGCCCCTCTGGTTCAGACTAATGTCTACTAGTGATGAAGCTAGGCCGGGGTCTGACACAGCCTTTCAGCATTCACTGTCATTTGCCCCTTTTTCTGTTCCTCTCATCGTCAATTTTATAATACAACTAGTTGATTACCCAGTGGCTTCACTCACTGAGTGCAAGGGAAAAAAATAAAATGTAGTCTATAAATTATTAAACAGTAAAACATTAACATTTAAGAAGTAAAGACACATTGAGCACTACTGGAGTGGTTTCGGGTAAACTGCATTTTAAAGGCGCTATAACACAACAGGTAAGTAGTAGATCCCTTGTGAAAGGCGCTACACGACCGCTGTGGTATAGAAATGACATTTTCTATGTGATCATTCAAATTTTTGCCTGACAACCTTGCACTACATGCCTGTGATTTACTTGTTAAAATAATTAATCACAAAAGCAACTTTGAATGTGCTGCCTGAAACTGCGAAGCTCTCGACTCAGCGGAGCAGCCTGACATTCTGCGCCTCCCAGCGTCCACTTTGTTCTCACGACCCCTCGCCGCTGAAGGCGGTCTCGTCTTCAAATTGTTTACAGCTCGGCGCAGTTAAAAAGTAGAAAGACGCGAAGCTGTTTTCCTCATCTCTTCTACTATCAAGTACAGCCAACTAAAAAAAAAAAGTTACATTGTGGCAGTTTCAGCGACAGTGACATGGACGAATAAACAAAACTTCTCTGTCAGAACGCGCCTGGCTAGTTCCTGTCTGTGGTCATAGGTAATTTCCATATCAAGTGGTCATATGTAATTTCCGTTTCAAACGCGAAAAGAATTTTTTATATAGATAGATAGATTGATTGATTAAAGGAGCAAACTTCAAAGAAAAGAGGAAATAACAGGAAGATGACAAACGATTAAAGACAAAATATTTCTTATAACTGTGAATCTCACACTGTAGCACTTTTTTTGAAAGTAGAATAAGAGATGAAGAAGAAAAAACGGCCAGCTAATTAAACAATTGTTGGTGAAATAATTAATGGATTGGGAAACTGTTTGAAATAAAACAAATGAAACTACAGATGTGAACATTTCAAACCAGTCCTAAATCTTACAGGCATGTGAAAGCAGTCAAACGAGGAGGATCTTATATTTGCTTTTCTGCAAAGCCAGTTTGGGGTATTTTGCGTTCATTATAATATTTTTGAATAACTGCAACTCTGACTTAAAATGATGCACAGGTAAAATAAAAATATAATAAAATCAATTGGATATAATTAACAGACTTGAGTGCTAGCAAAGGGAAGTAAAGTTCATTTAAGTGGGGTCTTCAATTGAAAGCCCTCATCTGTAGTTAGGAAATGAAGTGGAATTAAAACTAGCAGCTAATGAGATTCCCTACAGGGTGTGAGGTTTCATTTCTATGTACAAAATGAAAACTTTCACTTAATTATTAAGAATACTCTTGAAGTATTCATTTATTTATTTTCTTCTCTGAAAAATCTAAAAGAAATAATTAGATTTATGAGACCTTCTTTTAAATTGACGTGTTCGTGTGCGTCTCGGTGCTTCAATCAGCGGCTTCTCCAGCTGGCAGGGCGCACGTGCTCGGGGGGGCGGAGTCGCCGTCGGTTCATAAAGAGGACGGGACGCGGCAGGTGATCAGCTGGTAGTGTTCTAGTTTTGTTAACAGAGTTTTAACAGCATCGATTTCTTCGGTCCTCCGCGATGTGCGCTTGTGTTGAGGATTTTAAGAAGGTGCTCAGTTTTTGGGGTCCCGTGAAGGCTAATCCTAAGTATTATGGGGAGATTATTCTTCAGCAGTACGTTGTTACTTTACAATTTTGTCTAATTCAATTTTTGGTTCTTACTTTCTGTTAAACGTAATTGCCTTAAATATTTGTGGCTAATTTCTTTAGCGTTGCAATCTTTATTTTTTTATAATGCTTTCCAGAATTGGCTGCTCGTGAGAGCAGTTAGTGATTTTAATGTTTGCGGACAAACTGGCTGATCTAATTCATTGTGGATTGCTCGTGATCTCCCTAAACTCCTCTTGCGGGGTTTCTTTATTGCATAAACCTTTTGTTGCTTTGAATAGTTTGAATGTTTAATAGTCTAATTGGCTACTGCTAGCACAATGTAGCCCATGGCTGAACCTTTTGGATTAGACTAAGCTTGGACCTTTTTAAAATTGCTTACTGTTACCTTATGTGTATAGGTGCGTTTTAAAGTGCCTCTTCAAAGTGAGGCTATAGTGTAACTGTTCTTTTAGGGGGGGGGGGGATATCTATGAATATTCTACAAAGAACTTTTTTTTTTTTTTTTTTTTTTTTTTTTTTTCATGCCAGATAACTGAAATAAAGATTTGTTTTGGTTAATTTGGTAAACCTAATCATTCTGGGAAGTTTGTTGGAAAATGTTTTGCACTGTTCTGATGCTCCACATAGCCTAGTGGACTTTTTTTTTTAAGTTGAAATTGAGATTCCAATGATTGCAGGTCAAAGGTGTGTATTTACCTTTTTTCTCTCCTCCTCCATCCTTGGCTTGTTTGAGACCAATCCAGATGTTCAGAAGCTGGAAACCCCAGCAAACTTCAGGAACAAAGAGCAGCTGCAGAACAATCCTGACCTCCAGGCCCATGGGGAAAATTGTCATCTGCAAGCTGACAGAATATGTGCAACAGGAACCGTGAGACAAGTCACTTGTGAAGATTCTGACAACAAGTCATGCCAAGCAGCACAAGATCCCTCGGGTCAACTTTCAGGTAATTGACAGACATAAAGGCTTGATCTGATGGCATTGCTCGGTAGAATGCAGAAATAGTGCTGTGTTTGGGACTTGGGCCTAATGTGGTGATTGTGAGGTCTTATTTCAGGAAGTTGACGTTCAATCAGTTATTTCTGTAAACTTGATAATGCAATTGCCCATTCAGCTCCTAGCCTTGAGGCATTTTGCACTAGAATTACCAGAGCCTATGAACTCTTAGATCTGGCCCACCTTAAATCTATTTGCACCCCTCCCTCAGTGTCTCTTGTCCTGCAAATGTACGGATTTAAGACCAGCAGCAAGCAGCCTGCTATTCCATCTCCCCAACCCCGACTTGGAATGAGCACAAACTTCTCCCAGCTCATGCCTTGATTTATCTGGGAGTGAAGTGTTGGAGTTTTAGAGTGGAAGTTATCTGGAATACATGCATTTCATGTGTTCCGTTTCTATAATCTGTGTAAACCCATTGTTAAAACAGAAGTTTTTTCATATTTTAGTAATAAATGACAAAATGTGGGTATAAACTGTGTGTGAAGCCTGAAGTCCAAAGATCAAAAACACTTTCTCAAAAGGTATGCATTTGCTACAACCGCTTTGGCGCAATGGTATCGACTGTTGCCTAGTCTCTGAAGTTTTGATTCAGTCAAGTCTGTTTTGAGAAGTGAGCTGCTCTTATTCTTACTGTCTTCGATAGAACAAACACATTTGATTTCAAACAGCCAGTGTAAATTTATGAAACTTGTAAAGCTTTTTCAGTTTTATTAGTTCACGATTCCCAACCAAATCTCTCCTTGCCCCCTCCTCAATCTGGCTCTTGTATACAAAGTACGGCGACGGCAGCTTTCACCTGCAGCTATAGACTCTTCAGTACACCAGCGACTCTCCATGCTAGGGTTTAGATCTGGATATTTTTTTAAATGGCATTACTCGTGTACTTTTTTGATCATGCCCATGTTGATCAAACACAGGAAGTTCTTCAGTCTACTTGTGACTTTATGCTGTAGGAAGTAACTAAATCCAAATAACATTCAATCTGGCTTTTATGCAAGTAACTTAATGTTTTGGGCACAAGCAGGAGATGCAGAGGACCGAATAGCCTACCACAACCCCTAATCTAATGTGGTTTGCAGATAGACGTGTAATTGACTGGGAATAATTGTGGATGTCCATAGTGTTTTGAGACAATGGAACTAGAAATTCTCTGATGTGGAATCAGTTCTGTATGGTTGAGTGGTGCACATAACTGGGAATTACTGTGAATGTGCATGGCGTTTTGAGATAATGAATAGAGCTGCAAATTACAGGGAATTCTCTGGTGAGAGAACCGGACACAATCCTAGGTGAATCAGTTGTGCTTATTTTGAGCACCCACCCCGCAATGACCACTGCTCTCACGAAACAGGTTGTCCCCTTTGGAGGCTTTGGCTCTGCTGCAAGAAATGGATGATTGCAACTCGGACAGTGGCGAACTCTATTTTTGATATTGAAGACGACGAGACCGGAGAGCCCAGATGAGGATCCTATATCGGAACAGAAACCCTCCCTACAAGAAACGTTCAGTCCAACATGACGGCACAGCTGCACCAGGCATAAAGGCAAAAGATGGCACCATTTGGATGCAGCAAGAAGTTGGGCATCATCCTGCCAATCTGCCACACGCATGTCCTTCAGTGAAGCAGCTGGACGTACAGAGCTCGCCAAGGTATCATTCAAAGTCCTGTTTTTGATGGTCTTTAAAACTTTTTTTACTTGTATAAAAGCCGCATTGGATGTTTACCTATTTACCTTTGTCTTCCTACAGTGTAATCGGTACACTGCAGAGCTTTGTTTGATCGACATGGGTATGTTGACCATCTGACTGCAGTCCACAAAGGTCAGAGTATACCCCAGCTGGAGTGTCTCCTAAATTGAAGCCATTTATCTCCATTCTTTTGACAAGAGCAGCGGACCACAGTTGGTGCTGTGGCTAATGCCTGGTCAGAACTAGTTGTTCCGGCAATCGGATATGATGCCCCATCACCACTATCATGTGGCATTTGTGCTTTGACCAACACCTGTGCAGAATGGGGGGGGAGAGAAACAGATTTGCTGAAATTTTCAACATTAGTTGATCAACTGTTTCCAACCAAGGTCCGTTGTCCTTTCTTACGATACATTGTGACCAAGCTTGACAAATTTGGCAAAGTTTTGGATTGCAGCAGATTTGGAGACCATACATGTGCAATGCCACTCCTCCTTTAGGAAAAGATCCCAGTCATCCCACGGGAGACTTTTTTTTTTTCCCCCCCCAGAGTCTGTGGTCATAAAGCTTATGGAGCTGTTTCTGGACAAAGACAGAACCGTAACCGACTTCACATCACTTTCGCTGGCTAATAAACTGCTGCACTGCAACACAACTCTGCTTCACACCATCAATAGTGTGACGGGAACTTCCATCTGCAGCTAGTCGGCTCGGTACATGAACAAATCTCCACGCTGGTGTTTAGATCTCCCTGTGCTATGCTGAGTGTATGTGCCCGAAAAGTCTGTCTACATTCTCCACACAATGCACCATGATGTGGAGACTGGGCAAGATCAAAAAACCCAAGACGGTCCGACTACAACCACATGAAGGTATGCTAATGAAAATAAGTGTAGTAAGGCTTTCTGGTCATAAAATGATTTCTCTCTTCCCCCCCCCCCCCCCCCCCCCCAGTGTGGTTGACATGGGCCAGAAGGTACATGTTTATTCAGTGTGATCAGAAACAAGCAGGTTGCTGTGTTCTACGACATCCTTGACCTAGCAGCAATGAACATAATGTACAAGGCATGCACAGGGTCCACTGAGAAGTGATCATGGCTCACCTTGCAGAGGAACTTTGCTTCTTACAGGAAAAGGTGATTTGGGGTGGGGGGGGGGGGGGGGGATGATGCAGCAGCAGCATCAAACTTCAGTTCTAAGACCTCTGCTTCCCCAGGTTCAGTGTCGGGTGCTTTCAGTGTACTCTAACTGCCCTGAAGAATGTGCTGGAGTTTCAAAATGATATGGGGGCTTTCTATGATGAGCTAGGATTTGATCAAAGATTGTATTTTGTCCATCCTGTCTTGATAGGATGTTTGAGATCCTGTATGAATAAAACTACAAAAAGAGAAGGGCTGGTGTCTATTTGATTCTGATCTTGTAGACTGTAGTCCTGCTAGGGTGCTTAAACTACACCAGTCATTTGCACAATGGAGGTGTTCATTAAGGCCAGGATTTCTACCCACTCTTCTACATCAATGTTGAAGACCATTTGGACTTGGATCTGATGTGTAAATAACTGACTACAAACCACTCTAATACAGAGTGTGAACTGAATGATCTTTTAATGTGAGGTTTTCTGGCTTTGGTTTGAGAATTTCAGTGACCTGGTTTTACCACTTCACCCTGAACTAAAGGATATGGGTCGTCTGATATAATCCTAGTTGGCTTTTGAATTTAAAATTGAAGGAAATGGCAGTGTGGGGTTTTTGAGGCGGTGTAACATGCCCCAGAATGTAGGTGCTAACCCAGCTTCTCAATGAGCAGTTTTTTTTTTTTTTACTGCTCAGTGTTTGCTTTCCAAACTCCAAGGGGAAGGGTTCTGTTGTATGGGGTATATTAGGTTTCACTGTAGATTATGAAACCAACTGGGCTTGGTGCTTATGCTAGGGCAATGTATCTTCAGCTAAATGTTACCAAGACCCAGTACTAGAACAGTGTAGGCATTAATCTCCACTAACAGTGGATTAGCTATGTAGGTCCACAAAGTACTGTTGCAATGGCCGAGTTCGAGCCAATAAGGGGGCCACAAATTTTTGGATTAATAGAGTGGCTGTAACTTAGTATAGTGGCTACTGTGCTCTTAATCCTGATTTTATAGTAAAATGTACCCTGGCAGGTAATGCTAGTAGAAGTATTGTGGGTGCCATGTTTTTTCAGCTGAGACGTTTGGCAAAGATAAACACTTTCCAAGGATCAATTTACAACAGTAATCCACGCTTTCATTACAACCCGGTTGGACTATTGTAATTCGTTGTTAGCCAGTCCACCCTGTCTCTGCTCCAGCTGGTGCAAAATGCTGCTGCACGCCTTTTAACTGGCACGCGAAAAAATGAGCACATTACACCTGTGTTATCCTCGCTGCACTGGCTGCCTGTTCAGTTTAGAGTTCATTTTAAGATTCTTTTATTTGTTTTTAAGTCCTTAAATGGGCTTGCTCCGCCCTACCTCGCTGAGCTGCTGCATATGCACTCTCCTTCCCGCTCACTCAGATCGGCTGGTCAGCTGCTTCTGGATGTGCCTAGGACTCCACGAAAGCTCAGGGGGATAGGGCTTCTTCCGTTGTGGCTCCAAGGCTCTGGAATTCACTGCCGATCCTCATTAGACAGGCCTCCTCACTGCCCATTTTTAAGTCTGCTCTTAAGACTTACCTCTTTGGTTTGGCGTTTGATCCTGTGTGAGCAGTTGATTTTAGTCTGTATTAACTCTGTTTACTTGTGTTATGTTTTTAATTAGTTTCATTTTTATTTTACTTGTTTTTGTTTAAAATTTTATTTTAGCCTATGTTCAGCACTTTGCTCAGCGGCTGTTTGTATGTAAAGTGCTTTATAAATAAAGTTGACTTGACTTAACCTTCTGCAGCTTGGATTATAGGAGTAGATATTGTGATCCTGCGTGGTGGGGAGGCAGGTGCCGTTGGAAAGCCAAGGTTTAGTATTGTCCTAATTTCCATAGTAATCTTTGCACATTTGTAACAGTGACGCGCCTCTGATCATTTCTCCTCTTTAACCCCCTTTTTATGAAAACCAACCAGGACTTGGTTATGTCAGACAGGCTTATAATTGTCACAAAGTGAGGCAGGGGTTGTGCGCTGCATAGCGGATTGTTGAGGGAGCCTGTACTGTTGGTAAAAATGTGCACTCTTCGTGTTGGGGGGGGGGTGGTTTTTCTTGCATATAAAGCCCCTTTCTGGGCAGACCCCCAGCGTGCACACCTACATCACTTGAGGTGGATATAGCATTGAATATTCATCAGTCACCCTTGCAATGTTAGGCATTACCTTATTGGCATATAATTACCCACTTGGTGGTGGGGGGGGGGGGGAGAGAATGCCCTTTTCGATACATTAGATGAATAGGGCCTATTTTCTAATTTTGCTGTTTTTTTTTGCCTTTGTGAGACTTCGGAGACCCAACAGTACAACATGCAGAGGAGTGTCTGTGGTAGAAGCAAGCGCAGGTTCACCGTGCCACAAAGTGCAAGCTGACCCCTGCCTCACGGAAAGCACCACTCTCCCGGTGGGTGATGCAGGGAACATAACTTGGCCTCTGATCAGCCCTCCACCCTGCCTGTTTGCTGTGACTGTGTATAGTAGAATGGTAGATCTTGGTACAATAACCTTGAAGTTTTTGTTTTGGGGTGGGGGGGAAGCTGGTTTTGCTAAAGTACTTGGACTCTGCCACCGCTTTGGGGTTCAAAACAGTGACTTACATGTCACATGATAGCAGTAGTGGGGACTTGCACTAATGGAACCTCAAGAGGCATGTAACGTTCTGATACCAGCAGAGCAAAATGAGTCTTGTGCGGGTGCTCCTGTCTTTGTGTTCCCCAGGGTTGTGCTGTAGAAGATGGGTCCCTCACATGACTGAGTGCTTCCAATTCTGCTTTGAACGTTGATGTGCTGGGATGGGGAGCCTGGGCAGTGGTGTTGGCCCCATTTTTAACCAGGAAAGTCCTACAGGTTATGTGAAACCTCCCACCTGAAAGGCTCAATGATTGTGACTTCCTGAAGCAACAGGTCATCCTCCACCTGGCTCTCAGCCCAGTAGTTTTGTCTGTGCCACATTAACCCAGATCACCCTATATGAGGACAGATCCTTTACTTAGTAGACCTGATTCATGGCTGGATCCACTTGGACACTTTCAAGCACATTGTGGAGGAGTTCGCTATTGACACCGTCCTCTCCGGGATAGCCAAGGACCTTTTGTGATGACATACTCCACAATGATGTTCACACACAGTTACACCTGACCTGCAGATTGGAGAAGGCACCAAGTGACCTGGAAACAAAGGGGCTACCCAGGCTTGGCCCAAACTTTGATCCAACCAGCAGAGTCTCCTCGTATCACCAGTGCCACAGGTAGAAGACGCCATTGTAGGAACACTAGTGGGGACTGAACACTGCGATTTCACTTTGATCAACCGGGATATCTGGCACAGGAGTGCCACCTGCAAAAACAATGGCCATTGGTCTGGCCCAGGTATGTGGCTTGCAAATTTCCCCCAAGATGTTAAAGGACAATTTTAAGGTCTCTTATGTTTGCTGGGCAGGAAGTCTTGGCACTGTTGGACTCCAGTAGTGACCTCTGTGTAGTCCACTGTGGCTTGCTCCAGCTGACCCTTTATGAGACCACAGATGAAACAAACATCCACTGAGTTCATGGGGACATTAAAACATGAGACTATATTACTCCCTCTGAAATTTTAAATGGAAGAACTTTAAGGTCTGGGGTGTCATCAGATGCCTCACCCTGGCCACTCCTAATAAAATAAAGGAATGCCCTGTTCACATGGGTCTTGGTCACCTGCAGAATGGTTTCCCCCCCCCCCCTTCTTGGATAAAGAGGGGCTCACCCCAGATAATATCATAGAGCTAGGTTTGACATTGAACTGGAGTCATCCAGCAAGGTAGAGGACGAATCCTCAAGTGAATACCTGGGACAGCTCACAGACTTGGCTATGCCATCACTCGCACCAACAACTTCCCCAGACCAGACCCCCAATACAGACCCAGACTAAATAGCAGCAGGAGGTGAGCACAATGCTGCATTGGACAGCGAGGAAGCGGAGACTACCATCCAGATGGAGTTTGAGCGTCTGCAATGAGCTCGATAGCAATTTGGAATTTGCGTTCAGACAAGAGCATGTCACAAATGACTCTTACTATCTGGAGAGAGAGGACCCGAACTTTAAAACACCACATTTTTGATTAAGGATGGTTTTCTGTATTGGGTGATTTCTGATTGCATAGGTGATGGATGTATCGAGCAGTTGGTGGTACCAAGTGGGTATAGGGAGAAGGTTTTAAAAACTGCTCACAGTCATGTTTTGAGGGGTCACCTTGGCATGGAAAAGAGGAAGGAATGCATTTCGAAATGTTTTTATTGGGTGAATATGGGATGGGATGGGATGTGGAGCAATTCTGTAAGGCCTGTCCTGACTGTTAAATAGTTTCCACTCACAGACCTGCCAGGGCACCCCTTGTACCGATTCCTATTTTAAATGTTCCCTTTGAGAAGGTGGGATTAGATATTGTTGGCCCACTTCCCAGGAGTGTAAGTGTCATTCAGTATACGCATGTAGTAGTTGATTATGCCACAAGATACCCAGAAGTACCAGTGCTGCTGCAGGTGTACACTTGGACTATTGCAAAAACCCTCAGAAATGTTCACGCATATTGGTATTGTTCGCAAAATTTTGACAGATCAAGGCACGCCCTTTATGCTTCGCATCATGAGGCAACTATGCGAAAGTTTTTTTACAATTAAGCAGTTATACTCTACAGCTTATCATCTGCAGACGAATGGCCTGACTGAACAATTTAATTCAACCTTAAAACAGATGATTTGGTGGGTTGCCCATGACGACCCGACTTTCTGGGATACAATAGTGCCTTTCTTCCTATTTGCTGTCCGAGAGTCCCCACAAGCATCCACTGTGTTGAGTCCTTTCAAACTATTATTTGGCCGCCAGCCTTGAGAGACACCTCGTGGGGGGAGATTTGTTGCAAGAACAGATTGCTAAAATGTCCTCTATTGCGGTGGAGCATCAGCAGGAAGCAGAAAAACTTAATTATGACATGATGAGTAAACTTTACGAGTTTGAAAAGTGGAATCGAGCGCTGGTGTTGATTCTGTCGGATCCACATAAATTTCGGGCTGAGGGGTTGAGTTTGGCAGTCATAGAAGAGCGTACTTCTCCCATGAATCATAAAGTTAAGATTCCAGGATGGTTGACGACCATACAGGTTTTGCATATTAACCTGCTGAAGGAGTGGCATGAACTGTAAGAGGTTATGGTCACATCCACAGTGGTCCCTCAGATGGAAGTCACTATAGGCAAGGATTTAACTGACTCAGAAAGCAGAATTGCTATTGGTAATCAAGAAGAACTCTGACGTCTTTTTGGCCACAATAATTAAATGGTGCGACTCAAACCACCTACACCTGGACATCAGCAAAACCAAGGAGCTGGTGGTGGATTTTAGGAGGCCCAGACCCCTCATGGACCCTGTGATCATCAGAGGTGACTGTGTGCAGATGGTGCAGAACTATAAATACCTGGGAGTGCAGCTGGATGATAAATTAGACTGGACTGCCAATACTGATGCTATGTGCAAGAAAGGACAGAGCCGGTTATACTTCCTTAGAAGGCTGGTGTCCTTCAACATCTGCAGTAAGATGCTGCAGATGTTCTATCAGACGGTTGTGGCGAGCGCCCTCTTCTACGAGGTGGTGTGCTGGGGAGGCAGCATTAAGAAAAAAGACGTCTCACGCCTGGACAAACTGGTGAGGAAGGCAGGCTCTATTGTTGGCATGGAGCTGGACTGTTTAACATCTGTGGCAGAGCGACGGGCGCTCAGCAGGCCCCTATCAATTATGGAGAATCCACTGCATCCAGTAAATAGTATCATCTCAAGACAGAAGAGCAGCTTCAGCAACAGACTGCTGTCACTGTCCTGCTCCACTGACAGATTGAGGAGATCGTTCCTCCCCCAAACTATGCAACTCTTCAATTTCACCCGGGGGGGGGGGGGGGGGGGGGGTAAACGTTAACATTTAACATTATACAAAGTTATTGACTGTTTTTTACCTGCATTATTATCAATCTTTAATATTGTTTATCGTATCAGTATGCTGCTGCTGGAGAATGTGAATTTCCCCTTGGGATTAATAAAGTATCTATCTATCAATAGGTCGGACAACAATTGCAGAACACAAGATTGTATCTCCACCCGGTGCTACTGTGCAAGTGCCCCCATATTACCCGCCAGAGGCGACAAGGAAGATGATAAATGAAGAAGTACAGCAGATGCTCCAGTTAGGTGTGATTCGTCTATGCAAAAGTGAGTGGTGGAGCCCAATTGTACTTGTCCCAAAACCTGATGGGTCGGTTCTGTATTGATTTTACAAGTTTGAATAAGATTTCCAAGTTTGATGACCTTTCAGCAGAGGATGGACCAAATCCAGTGTCCCAATTCAGCGTATGCAGGTGCCTATCTTGATGATGTTGTCATTTTCAGTAACTACTGGGAATCCCATCTCGTTTGCCTTTGGGTGGTGCTTGATAGTTTCCTGCTAGCAGGGTTGAGAGATAACCCTAAGAAGTACAAGCTGGATATGTCCGAAACACTATCTAGGATATCCCATGAGGAAGAGTTTACTGAAGATTCAAATGGACAAGGTGGGGGAAGTGCTTGTGTATTCCCGTCCTGAAACACAGAGCCTTTCTCGGCTTATGGAATACTATAGGCGGTTCATTCCCAATTTTGCACATCAGGCCACCCCACTCACTGACTTGACAAAAAGCAGAAAGAATTGTAGTGTTGTCTGGACCAATGCCTGTGCCCGAGTCTTCTCATGCCTAAAAGCTGTTTTATCCTTGTTCCCAGTTCTGCACAATCATACTTTTTGAAGGAATTTATTCTGCAAACATATGCAAGTGCTTTCAGTTTAGGAGCAGTGCTCTCACAATGTTTTGATGGGGAAGAACACCCCATCATGTTTCTCAGCAGGAAGCTGCTGCCCAGGGAGCATAATTACCTGACCATTGAAAAGGAGTGTTTAGCGATTAAGTGGGTGGTGGAGGCACTCTGTTTTTACCTCTTGGGGATGGCGGTTTAACCTGGTGACTGACCACGCCCTATTTCAGTGGCTGTACAAACGGAAGATACGAAAGCCCAACTAACTCAGTGGTCTATTAGTTTGCAGGCTTTTACTTTTTATGTTCGTCATCATCCCGGAGTTGCACACATCAATGCTGGTTTCTGGTTTTTGGTTTCTAGATTGTAAGCTTGACGTTGAACGCGGGGGAGAGCAGCACACCAGGGTTGAACCTGGAGGGTCTTAACAGTGACATTTTATCTTGTGCATTATGTCACTATGACCATCTTTGTGTCACTTTAGAGTTCAAGATTTAAGGAGTTGGAATCTGAACTTTTTAAAACTGATGACTTTAACATTATGGAACTCACCTTCTTAACTTTACCTGTTGCCTCTTTCTGATGTTATGCTCTTTGTCCCTGTTGATTTTTAATCATTTAAAAGTGGTATTTTATTAAGTCTTGTCATATTCAATACAACAGTATAGCTGTTAATGGCTTACCATTTTGCAATAAGCAGATCAGATAAATGCAGCAACTTTAAATGTGTTTAAAAATACTGATGGAAATGAACGCAGTAATTTCAATGTTGTTTATTCACAGCGGTTTACCATTTGTACAAGTAATTTAAATGAGAATTCAGAAACATTGAATGTGGTGGAGCTGAAGCCCCCTCAGATAAGCTGGCATCTCAATTTAGTCAACATATGTGCACTTGATGGATTACCCTAGAGTTCTCTGAAGCTCCTAGCGTATTGTCAGCACGTCTGTGTCCACTCCTCCGCGGCGTACCACCCAGCTTCTTCAAGTCTACTCTGAGTTCTTTTGGGTTTAATGTGTCCACTATAGACAGTGAAATACTGTTGGATGATTTTAAATTTTACTTTGTTGCATGTAACAGTAGAGTGTAGCTTCTAATGAAAGGTTTGAAATATGTACTGAAATGAGAGCATTTAAAAAGCTAACACAAGCTAATGGCAGGCACAGTCGGCCTTGTGCATTCAAATTCAGCTGCTTTAAGTTCCACAGAATGAAATTCAAAGTTCAAGGTTTTTACTCTATTGTGTTTACACAAGAAAACATTAAACGTGACTTCTCAGTTGATTCCGAGAACATACAGAAATAAAGAACAAACGGAGACGATACAGGTTAAAACTTACACAACAAATCCGAAATATTTACATCATTTGAAAACATTTTCCAGCTATTTGTTTTTATAGGGCACAACCAATAAAATCAGGTGCTGATCTATTAGCCAATATTTGGTTTCTATGTATGCATTGTCATTGTTTGAACCAGCACCGATATTATGATGTTGAAACCCTTCCAAGCGAGGTTATTCTTATTATATAAGTTTTCTCTAATATGAAAGAACTTCATTTATAAAACCACTGCCCCGGCCTGCTGAGCACAATGATAGTTAAACAAATTCCGCATTAACATTTTCATGCTGTCAAATTACACATGCTTTGAAAACTTCACCCCCATAAATCATACCAAGACTGGACAGCCTCAGTTATGGGACACACTTTGGACACCCTGAAGATAGTAGAGGAGGAGAGAATGAGGATGAGACTGAGTGCCATTGTGAACGCTGCTGCATAACCTCTCTCTGAGACACAAACACTGAGGACTTTCAGCCAACAAATTATTCAGCAGAAATCTGTCAAGAAATACTACAGGGGCTCATTTATCTCAACAGCAATACACATTTTTAGTTTCTCCCTGTGACTGCCAAGTCAGAAGTTTTTCTCCTTTTTCTTTCTTTTTAATTTTCTTGCTTTATAGTCATTCTGTTATGTGTGCAGACCAAAGCGTGTGTATATATTTATTTATTATCTACCTATTTATAAACTCTTGTATTTAAGGAGCTTCTGTAAAAAGCCAAATTTCCCCCTTGGACATCTATCTATCTATCTATCTATTGACACAAAAGCAACAAAAAGACAACAAAGGTTTGGGGCAGCCACCCGTAAAATATGCCCTGGGTGCAAAAGCCTTGGTAAGTGGCTGTACAGTCAAAAACCACCCTGATTTTATTTTACTTTGGATGATATACTCCGTGGTGAGGTAAGTACCACACTCTCTCTTTTTCAAGGGTCCGCTGTTCAGTGGATATCTTGATGGCATATCCATCCATCCATTGTCCAACCCGCTGAATCCGAACACAGGGTCACGGGGGTCTGCTGGAGCCAATCCCAGCCAACACAGGGCACAAGGCAGGAAACAATCCTGGGCAGGGTGCCAACCCACCGCAGGACACACACAAACACACCCACACACCAAGCACACACTAGGGCCAATTTAGAATTTCCAATCCACCTAACGCATGTCTTTGGACTGTGGGAGGAAACCGGAGCTCCCGGAGGAAACCCACGCAGACACGGGGAGAACATGCAAACTCCACGCAGGGAGGACCCGGGAAGTGAACCCGGGTCCCCAGGTCACCCAACTGCGAGGCAGCAGCGCTACCCACTGCGCCACCGTGCCGCCTGATGGCATATCCTTTGCCTAAAATGTCTTTCATGAAAAGTTTGTAATGCTCATGGAATGTTGGATACTTTGTAAGTTTCCTTCTACAACACATCGATTGTTTGGCACTTTAAGTGTCTCATCTTTAAAAGGCAGATTAATGCAATAGTGTCCATTCACTAGCCTGTCAGAATTTGAAGCTATGCACATGAATTTAATGTCCTCCTGTGACATTTCCTCCTTTTCCTCACAGGTGCGTTCTGGTAAGTCTATATTGTATTGTTGGAGTAACATTTGTTCTACCTCCATTACTGTCACATGATTGACTGAAGTCCATTAACAACCCACCTTCGGAATGTTTTCACAACATAAAGTCCTTCATCCTCACTATGTGTGATTTGCCGTGGCTCAATGACTTTAGGGGCATTTGTACTTAACAATGACAATATTAATAATAGAATTGTAATTACAACATTATTGCTTTGGTCAGCATTTATCTGGGGTAGATGCACGTCTTTTAAATAAGACAATTTCTTGACATCTTCTTGCATAGGGATATTCTCCCTTTTCACTGGTACAGAGTTCACTGTGTACACTTCTGGTAAATCAAAAAATGTGTTTTCTTCTATTCCCCAGACTTGTAATTCCATTAAGAGTGTACACTTTATTAATTTCTGTCTATTTACTTTGTCTCTTTCTACAGTGCTGATGTAGATGTGAGACTTTCTTCCAGAAAGATGTAACTGCTCTTTCAAACGTTCTGTACAAAATGTAGCTGAGCTGCCAGAGTCTTTTAGAGCAGGGGTAGGCAACGTCGGTCCTGGAGTGCCACAGTATGTGCAGGTTTTTGTTCCAACCCAGTTCCTTAACGAGAACTCAATTATTGCTGATGAAGCACATATTGCTTAAGTGACATTTTGATGCTTCATTTTAGTGGTCTCGCTTGTTAAGGTTCTCCAAACTTAATTGCTTATTTCAATCTTAAACTGCTGCATTCAGTGTTTTAATTGCTCCTTATTAGAGGGCAAAGCCCTTACCACAATGCCCCAATGCTTGCACATCTGCAATGTGTATATTATTTGACATAATATAATCTTGTCCAGGACAGATTCCTTTGTTAAAGTTGAGTGTAACATTTTCAACCCGTTCAAGAGCTAAATCTGGGATATTTATTCTTTCAAATAATGTATCAGTTTGCAGATTAATGTACACGCTGTATAATATTTTACCATGCACTTAACATTGAAGAAGAAGCTGGTTTGTGAATAAGTTGCTGACTACAAGCATATGTGTAGCTAGGAGTGAATAAAAAGCCACCTGAATGTATACCTAACTTAAGTCCCGTGATCATTTCAGATGTTAAACGTTAATCATCACCAAGCCCTTTCACAAACATTAAGTGGCATACAAAAGTATTCAATCCCCTTGAAAGTCATAATTTTCTGCAAGACAAAAGATTTATATTCATTCAGTATTTTTCTTATGCTGTGACAAAACATTTCCAAAGACAAAATAAACCATTTTCTGTAGACTTTTAACTGAAGAAGAAAAACTCCAAAGTTAATGTTTGCATAGGTATTTAAACCTCTGTGCTTTGGAAGCTCCATCATTACACCAATGACAAATTAATTACAAAGGTGACAGTCGTTTAACAGTCATAATTAAACATGATGTGGTGCTACTTGTGAGTCCTTTCTGTCTCTCTGGATATAAACAGCCCCCTTTGTAAGGGCCGTAATCTTTGGTGGACAGTCACTGCAAAAATGAAAACAAAGGAGCATTCTACTGATGTGAGAAACAAAGTTATTGAAATGCACAAGACTGGGAATGACTATAAAAATATCAAAAGCGTTTGAATGTCCCATTGCGCACTGTTGCATTCATCACCAGAAAGTGGAAGGTTCATCAAAGTACACAGACTCTGACTAGAACAGACTGTCCCTCAAAACTCAACATCAGAGTGAGACATCAACTGGTGAGAGAGGTGACTAGAAATCCAACTGTCACTCTCAGATGTCTGCGACGATCTTTAGCTGGAGTTCTCCATAAAACAGGCTTCTATGGGAGGGTAGCATGAAAGAAGCCATTCCTTAAGAAGGTCCACATAAAACAACGTATGGTGTTTGCCACAAAGCATGAGAAAGACCCAGTTAAAATGTGGGAGAAGGTTTTATGGTCATATGAGACCAAAACAGAAGTTTTTGGACAGACTTAAGAGGTATGTGAAGTGTAACACTAACATTGCCCAGGCCTCAAGAAACAACATTCCTACAGTGGAATATTGTGGTTGCAGTCTCATGCTATGGGGATGTTTTTCATGTGCTGGGTCTGAGAATCTTGTCAGAGTTGAAGGGACAATGGATGGACACAAATACTGCACAATTTTGCAAGAGAACTTGTTCCAGTCTGCTATGAAAGCTCAGGAGAAGATTCATCTTTCAACATGATAATGACCCTAAGCATTAGGCCAATGTGACACTGGGATAGCTCAGAAACAGAAAGGTGAATGTTTTGGAGTGGCCAAGTCAAAGCCCTAAGCTTAACCCTGTTGAGAATCTGTGGCACTGTTTGAAAACTGCTGTTCAGAGGTGCCATCTCACCAACAAAGAAGGTCTCTAGAAATCCTGCCAAGAAGAAAGGGGCAGAATCACTCCTGAGCAATGTGCAGAACTGGGGCCTACTTACAAAAGAACGAAGGCTCTTACGGCAGCAAAAGGGTTCTTGACAAAGTATGAATGTGTTCGGCTTGAATACTTAATGCAAACACCAACTTTGGAGTTTTTCTTCTTCAGTTAAATATCTACAGAAAATGGTTTATTTAGACTTTGGAAATGTATTGTTACAGCACAAGAGTTCACATTAAAAAGAATGAATGAATAAACGTGGAAAAATCTTTTGTCATACAAAAAATTAGGATGACTTTTAAAGTGATTGAATACTTTTGCATGTCACTGTTTGTTTCTGAAAGGGCTTGGTGGTTTTTATTTTTAACAGTATTTTCCCGTAATTCTGAAATATTCACGGGGCTGACGTTAGGTGCACATTCTGCTGGCTTTTTATTCAATCCTAGCTACATCCAGAATATGCTTGCAGTCAGCTACTTATTCATACTGCTTTTGCACACCAGCTTCTTATTCTATTTTAACAGCATGGCAAAATATTCTACAGCATGTACATTAATCAGAATCATTACAAACTGATCAATTATTTGAAAAAATAAATATTCCACATTTTGGTTCTGCACAGGTCAAAAATCTTAAACACAACTTTAATTTAACAAAGGAATCTGTCTTGTCACAAAACTGTGAAAATTAAGGTGGCTGAACGTGATTTAACACTTTACAGTGCCCATGATAGCACAGTAAATCCTATTTTTCAGATATTGGAGTGGAAATACACAGGTACTCGTACCTGGCAGGGCAAAAATCGGCTGCATCTTAAAAAACGCATATGGCTTGTCACAAAACTGTGAGAGGTAAGGTTGTCCAATATGATGTAACTCACATATACTGGTCCTAAATATGGAACATTTATCTTTTCAAAGAATGGACACGATCATATCATGTCAAATAATATGCACGTTGCAGATGTGCAAGCAGTGGGGCATTGTGGTTAGGGCTTTGTCCTCTAAACCCTACATTTGTCAGTTCAAGTCCTGATAGTGACACTGTGTGACCATGAGCATGTCACTTCACCTGTCTAGGCGGCACGGTGCGGGATCGCTGGGCATAAGAAATGTAACCAGTAGTAACTAAATGTTATACTGGATAAAGGCGTCAGTCGTAAATGTAGAATATTGTGCCTTTAGAATAAGTAACTAGTTTGCAAAAGCTGTGTGAAAAAGTACATTCGCGGGTTGGAAGCGAGCATGTAGCTGGAAGCGAATAAAAAGATGACCAAATACGTACTTAACTTCAGCTTTGTGTTCATTACACACTCAATGGCAGATTCTATTAAATAGTAATAATTACCACCAAGTCCTTTCCCAAACTATCGTGCGGAAAAAAATACGGCGCTGTTTAAAGTAAACCCAGATCTGTCTCCGGTCAGCTTCTCTACACGCTCCATGACACTACCAGCCCCTGAGTTCCTGTTTCTTGCCCCGCCCATTTCCGCTGAAGATCACGTGAACAACCGATATAGTTTGCACGCAGAACCGATATAGTTCATACACAACATTGCAATAGTGTGCGTTTGCAAACCAGTATGTTTCATACGCAAAACCGATATAGTGCACACGTAAATCCAGCATGTTACTTTCACAAAGCCGGCATAGTACGCACACATAAAACCGGTAGAAGACTGACAAGGACTCAATGTAGTGCATAAACAAAACCAATAGCGTTCATATGCGAAACCGATATATTACTCACGTGAAACCAGTATAGTGCATATGAAAAACCAGTGCTATACGTAAGCAGACCAGTAGTATACGAACACAAACCAATATAGTTGATACGCAAACCGATTGCATACGCACGCAATCCAATGCAATTCCCTCACAAACCGATAGCAAACGCACGTGAACCAGTAATAAAGTTCAATTCAATATAGTTCATATGCAAACCAGTGCTATGCATTTACAAACGGATATAGTTCACGCACAAAACGATATTATATGGACACGAACCAATATAGTTCATATGAATGAAACCAGTATTGTTCGCACGCAAACCAATTAAGTATGCACGCAAACCGATAGTAAACCATCCATAAACCAATAATGTTCACGCGTAAACCAATACTTTACGTACAAAAATATATGATTTTTGGCCTGTTTGGCCCCTCATAGATAGGATCCATTACGTAGGTACAGTTGCCGTTGTACCAATTTTTTTTCTTCTGAATTTAAACAGCATCACACAACAATATGTGTTTTTGTTTGTAATGTTTGAATAATAAGCAATGCCAAGTGTTGCGTGTTATGTCTGTATGGCAGGTAATTCAATTGTAATTTTTACCATAAAGCTTTCTTTTTTGCCCCTAAGCGGACACTTTTGCAATGATTTCTCCCTCTTTAAAAGTGTTTTTTGAGCACTAAGCGTACAGTACTGTACTGTTACGTTTGACTCTTACGGGACAGTGCCCTTCATTTAAAAATTATATATATAAAATTCTTTTCGCGTTTGAAATGGAAATTACGTTTGACCAAAGAGGAACAGGAAAAACATTCTTAATAAACCTGATTCTTGCTGAGAGAGTGAATGGTGACATAGATCTGGCTGTAGCATCATTGGGAATCGCTTCTACATTATTAGATGGAGGCTGTACAGCATATTCGGCATTGCAATTACATTAAACCTCGCTCACGACGAAAATCCAATTTGCAACATACGCAAGGGCTCTGGAAAGGCTTACAACATTCAAAGATAATAGTTTGGGATGAGTGCACCATGGCACATAAAAGAGCTTATGAACCTTTGAACCGAACAATGCAAGATATCAGAGATCCTAGGAAAATAATGGGAGGTACTGTCGTTTTACTCGCAGGAGATTTTCGTCAAACATTACCAGTTATTCCACGAGGGACACCAGCAGATGAACTCAACGCGTGTTTAAAATCCATGCTTCTCCCACGGTCAGTTATATGTCGCGTGTTCTCGGGTAGGTACACCAAAAAATGTATACATTTAAGCATGTAATGGGCAAACAAAAAATGTAGTATACCCGAAAGCACTGCAGTAGTACTCAATGTATCTTTACTTCTTAAATGTTAATGTTTTACTGTTTAATAATTTATATGCTCCTTATGTTTTGTTCAAATTCTTTTATCAAAATATTTTACTGTTTAATAATTTATATTTATATGCAATGTGCTTCTTATATATTACTTCATATTCTCATATGATAATGATGTTAATGTTGTTTATATTGATTTCTATGTTATTGTAAATGCTCTTTGTTAATTGCCAATTTTATTTTTCAACAAATAAACTTATTTTATAAATACTACATTTTATTTTTTCCCTTGCACTCAGTGAGCGAAGCCACTGGGTAATCAGCTAGTAGCATATACAAAGTTCATATCGCAGTTTGATACGTTTTTAATATTATGGTGTCAAGTCTTTTTAATAGGCCAAACAAAAGTGCTTTATGTGACTAAATGAAGATGCGAGGTAATAATGAGGACATTTCAATTAAAACCCCATTGGAAGTACAGTTGGTTTACAATTCTTGCCATTCCTCATTTTCTACTTCTATAAACTTCAGAAGACATGAAAGACATTATCATTCCAGCTGAAATGAACCAATATTTTGTGTTGATGTAGCAAATGCTATCTGTTTCACTTCAAAACCAAACAAAGGTGTCAGGGTTCCAATTCATCAACCTCACAGATAATTGCCTGTGAAGTGGCAGACTGCAGAGATTTCATTGCTCTAGCAAAGCCAAGTGGGCAACCTGGTGTTGAATGCGAGCACTTGCCTCGAGTTCCCTTTGCAGATGCTTATGTTGAGCCCATACAATATGTGTTGCTGAAAGAGCTCATTTCTAGGCCCAGAAGAAATGAGTGTATTGAGTTAAATAATGCAGCATCCAGGGAAGTATGTCTATTCTTCTCAGTATTTACAGGAAAAGAAGGAAGCCTGGAGTTATTTGGTGTGGACAACGGTCACATTTGACATGAAGACAGGGAAGTGGTGGTGCCTTTGTAAATGCATCGCTGCCCCCACATTAATTTGTCAGTGTGGTGGCTTTCCCTGGCCCCTAATCCTTGACTACACTAGTCTTATCCTTCTTCAAAATATCAATACCCCTTCTGTCCAAATGTAAGCCATGACATCAGGACAGGTGCCTTCTTTTCCAGAAAGAGTCCCAATGTCCCATAAACCTATACCTGTCTATTCTACTCTAAGGTGTTACCTGGATGGCTGGGCAGCACAGGAAGACCTTCAGAGAAGTCCACCTTGTCAATGCTACAATTGACTGCAGAACAGATAACCAACCTTCATTCATGTCATTTGTTCCAGCATGGACAATGACATCTAGATCTACCCCCACTCTGGCCAAGAGCCTATCCACCCTTTCAGGGCATTCCTCCACCTATGGACCAAGAAGACAATACACCGTATTACAGTGTCTGCTATCGGACGAAACCTGCATTTCAATACCTCTACAGACTAAGCCCACCACATGGCGACCTACCCACCTCAGAGTTTTCAGAGTCACTCTCCAGTTCCACAAGTAGCTGAAAATGTTTTGACATCTCAAATTCTGGGGCGTCATAATCCAAATTTGTATTAGCTCCCTTTTTAATTAAAAAATAAATCTTGATTTAAATTAGTGCTGGGCGGTATACCGGTTCATACCGAAAACGTTTTTTTATTTTTTTTATGATATGGATTTTTCTTATACCGCAACACCGGTTTAAATTGCCTAAATGACGTTTGGAACGTTGCGCAGCGGGAAACTGTTCAAGTGGGGACCTTTTTCACTGCTACACCGCTAAACACAGATTTGTTGCACTAGGGCTCTTTTTCACTGCTACACCACCAAATAGTGGGCGGTAGCATAGGAATGCCGCGCGGTGAAAATGGACAGAGAGACGAAAAAAATGAGTCACGTCTGTCGCCTGGAGATGCTTTAGTTTTAAAAGGTCAGATGTGTAAACACTGTTTCTATACTACTGGATAATACTGCAAGCCAAGTTGTACTTGTTTTATTTGTTTTCAATACAGTGTAATGTACCTGGGTACTGTGTAATATTGTGAAGACATGTTGACTTTATTCTCGTGCTTTGTCATTAAAGTATAACATCGTAAACTAAACTTCATTGTAAAATGAATATTTAATTTACTAGATTTTCTCAAACCCTGTCATAAGTTATATAGCACATTAAATGCCTTGTGTTAAGTGTTCCCCGAGCTTCTTAAACTGACTTCCTCTGCACTAAGAGGAGGCACCGGCACTGGCAGCGATCGCCGCACCAAATCCATTCACATGATATTCATGCTCTCTGAACATTTAGAATGCCAAGATAAATCTATACTAATAAAAGGCAAAGCCCTCACTGACTGACTCATCACTAATTCTCCAACTTCCCGTGTAGGTAGAAGGCTGAAATTTGGCAGGCTCATTCCTTACAGCTTACTTACAAAAATTACATTTCAAAATTCTACGTGTAATGGTCATAACTGGAACCTGTTTTTTGTCCATATACTCTAA